>NW_015537995.1:469814-511189 GCF_001515605.1 Sinocyclocheilus anshuiensis
GGAGATTTTGTAGGCTTGTATTATTAATATTTACATCAGAGAATTTGGTTAAAATTATTATGCCGCTAGGCATAGCCTTGATTACTTTGTTAAATTCTTTTTCGTTTACAAAAAAGCCATATTTTGTAATAAAATTAGGGTAAGTGTATAATTGCCCATTCTTGTCAATAAGCTGGTTTACAATTAATATGTTATGCCGAACCCAGTTCTCATATACAATGACTTGTTATTATGAGTGATATTACCATTGTTCCATATAAAACACCTGCTAGGAGAAAAATTGTGTTTGTACAAAAGTGACCAGTAAAGTAAGGCTTGTTTGTGATAGTTGGCCAAAGCAATGGGAAGTTTGCCAATTATATAAGGACACTGCAACAAAAAATGTAATCCCCCAAGTTTTTCAAATAAATGACAATATTGAAAATACTCGTTTGATTTTTTTTAAAGTTTTTAAGCAATTCATTTTTAAAATTTGGTTGAAAATTGTAAAATTAAGAACATTTAACCCACCATCAGATATGATTTGCACCTGATGACAGATGATAAAACAGGCAATCAAATCCTAGTTTTTAAGGCATATCTGTTGGTCAGAATGTCATACAGATTAGGAGATGGGCTCTTTGACCTGGACCAATAAGAAACCAACAACATATAGCAACCTCATATAAACACCATGGCAACTACCAGGGCTCTAGAAATCATGTCAAAATTAATTTTTTCCCCATTACTTTAACTCATCAAAATAATTTAACCAATTTCAACTTCATTTTTTTTTACAGTCAGATTGATTATACTTTAAAATTTAAGGCAGCAACTGAACTTAAGCTGTACAGTAGGTGGAAATTTTGAGTGGAGATTTTTTTTCTTCAGAAAAATTCAAAAATATAGCTTATTGGTAGATTCCCTTGTTAAATACCATTTTCTAAAAGTCAAGAATGTTAAGACTCGATAAAACATCTTTTATTACACTTTCTACACATAACGTATTGTGCTTAAAGATGCCAAAACACACACACACACACACACACACACACACACACACACACACACACACACACACACACACACACACACACACACACACACACACACACACACACACACACAAACACACACACACACACACACACACACACACATATGCATATATATACTGTATATATATTTGGGCAATATTTTTGTTATTTACAATGTATATTAATAGTACACTTCAAAATATGACAACATTTAAAATTTAGTTTACAGTTTTATATTTAAATTTTATTATGTCAAGACTATATTAAATGGAAAGCAAGTTTGCACACTGAAAAAACATTTTTTTTGTAGGATTTACTTTTGGTCAAACAGTTTGCACTCAGAAATTGCTAGGAAATTTTACAAAAGATTACAAAGAAATGGCAAGCAATTAAACATGAATTAAACTTGAAATTTTTAAGTAAGAAAAGTTCAATTGTATTTTCTAGTACTGCAATAATGTTTTATTTACAACTTCAAAAAAATCGTTTTGAAGTGCAGACAAGTGCAACCTGTAATACATAAAATAATTGCAAATCGGCAAAAAAACTGCATAAACGGCAAGCTAAATCTATGTCAGTTTGCTACTGTACATGTATATATCCATGTTTAAATGGATAGTTAACGAGTAACATGTTTTTTTTTTGCTGTGTCAAAGCATTGTGTTAATTTTGCATGGATACGCAAGCACCACCCCTCTGTAACTAAAGACAAATCAGTCAGCCAACTGATTGAATATACAAAAGAACTGAGTTGTAAAATGTTTCTATCTTCTTTTTGTTGCCAGTTCAAAGATGTCGGCATGTTTGAAACCGTATGGCAAGTGAAATACTACAACTACTACAAGAGAGAGCACTGCCAGTTCGGCAACAGCTTCAACTGCATCGAGTACGAGGCCAAGCCCAACGAGACCCGCAGCCTCATGTGGATAAACAAAGAGGTCTTCCAGTAAAACACGAGCGGAGCAGCAGCAGCAGCAAACCTGTACAATATGTCCTGTAACCATCATGGCGCCGCTGTGTGTGAGATAGATGACTGCAAAGTGCTCAAGTGAAATAAGATGTGACTATTAAAGGCTCCAAACAAGTGATCCATCAGGGTATCTGCATCTATTCGTTGTACCACTGGTCATGCATGATCTGAACGTTTCAGTCTGATCAGAATTTCTCCCCATTTATGTCTCTTCCTCTGTATCTCACCTGAGCTGGCGAAACTCAGAAAAAGATGGTGATATTTTGGGTGAAAGTCTCCATGGGAAAGGTTATTTGAATGAGATCCGAATTTACAGCTCTCTCTTGGTCATTTGCACAGCACATATCAGCTCTATTATGGTTACAAATACACCGAGACCATCTTTCATCAAGACTCAGATGAGAAAACTGCACTGCAGGCCTGTATTTACCCCAGCGGTTTGCTGTTTTAGAGACAGACAGTGCTCCACAATGCTTGCTCAAAAAGGTGCTGGATGAACGTACACAGGCTATACGTGATACTCTAATGTAATATTATATAAGTAAAGACCAGTCAGTTAATATTGTGGTCTTTTGGGACCAGCGTAAAACAATTATTTATTTGTGACAGGCGTGTCTGTTTCTGTATGGTGTGAATGGATGTTTAATTATTCCTATTTTGTGTTACTGTTGTTCACTGCTTAAACTGTTATATAGGTTGCCTATTTTTCACAGAAGCATTAGTTCACCGGTGAGAGTTAGAAGCGAATCAGAAATGCAGTTGCTTAATTCTATGCCTATTTTTACTCATATTCTGATTATTTGTTTGCTCGTGGGGTGCCTATATGTGTTGCTGAATATCAATCTTGATTTTTGTGTGACTTGGAGCCAAACTTTTGACCTTTCTGTAAGAACATAAACAATCTTGTTGCTTGAAGTTCCGTTCTGTTTTTAAAAATGCATTATGGTTTAAGACAATACCAGCCAATAAAAGACCAAAAGAAGAAAGAAAGGACAAAATATGCAATAAATAGAAAATAATATGTGGTGGTTATTTTTAGCTTAGAATATTGATAACTTTATGGTTGATATACATTATAGATAACTAGATTATTTTATAACATCTGTCATATAAAGGTGTATTTGTGAACAGGCAGCTACTGCTAACTAAACATGGGTTGTTATTTTTAAAAAGTATGTTTATAGACACACAACTGGGACACTTTAAGATGCAAATACCTGCATATTTAGTCACCAAATGTAAAAAATTTTTTATACAAAAGCAGGCCTCACAATAAAACACTCCAAGACAGATGAAATGCGCCACAGCAAGAATATATAGATATAAGCTTCTCATGTAAAACATTGCTAGAAAACGTATATATGTATTTAGCCATAATTCCAATCATATTTCCTACAAATTACAAGAACTATTTTATAACTTTATTATCATAATCAGGTACTGCAGCATGAAGGCCATATCAAATTAGGCCTATACAGTGGGGAAAATATTTATTTGATCCCCTGCTGATTTTGTAAGTTTGCCCACTTACAAAGAAATGAAGGGTCTGTAATTTTTATGGTAGGTTTATTTTAACGTATAGAGACAGAACTGCCTTAAGATCATTAACAAGCTCCTGCCGTGAAGTTCAGAGCTGATCCCTCACCTTTCTCATGATCGTCTTTACCCCATGAGGCAAGATCTTGCACGTAGCTCCAGACCGAGGCTGATTGATGGTTGTTTTGTATTTCTTCCATTTCCGAATAATCGCACCAACAGTTGTCTCCTTCTCACCAAGCTTCTTGCTGATGGTCTTGTAGCCCATTCAAGCCTTGTGCAGGACTACAATCTTGTCTCTGACATCCTTTGACAGCTCTTTGGTCTTGCCCATGGTGGTGGGAGAGGTTGGAATGGAAGATACAGATTGTGTGGACAGGTGTCTTACACACCTAACGAGCTGACATTAGGAGTAACTTCTTAAAGTGATAGGACTAATCTGTGTTCCACATGGGCACATAGCCAATCTGTGGAAGCCAGAATTCTTGCTGGTTGGTAGGGGATCAAATACTTATTTCACTCACTGAAATGCAAATCAATCTCTAACCTTTATATAATGTGTTTTTTTCTGGATTTTTTGGTTGGTATTCTGTCTATCCATTAAAATAAACTTACCATAAAAATTACAGACCCTTCATTTCTTTGTAAGTGGGCAAACTTACAAAATCAGCAGGGGATCAAATAAATATTTTCCCCACTGTATATGCAAACTGAAATCACTTTTGAAGTAATAACGTCATGAAATAAATTCCAATCCATCCCCTCCTCTTCATTAAAGTCAAATACTAGGTTTCTCTTTCAGACCTGAGATGCAAAATCATTTGATCAGCGGTAATGATGAGAGAGAAATTAAGGCAGAAATACCCGGATGTGCTGTTCTAATGCACCTCCCCCCTCCGCTCCGCTGAGTCTCCCTCCCTCCTTTCCTCTCGTTCTCTCTCCACCACCGACTCAACCCACTGCCTCTTCCCCCTCCGCGGCGGACCTAACGTTACCGAAGCCACTGCAGTGAATCCGTCGACTGAAAGCCCGAGGAGAAGAAAATCCCTGCGACTTGCTCGCTCAGAAGAATAACCGTCAGCGACAGCAGCAGCGACCGTTCAGTTCCGCGAGACTCCGCACAAGGCGAAGACAAGCCCGGCGACAGCATGGTAAGGATCCCTTACAGCTCTCGCTAAACCGCTGCAAATATACCCGAGGTAACTAACGTTAGCAGATACTCACGATACCGATTCGGATCAATCGGGCGTTTAACGCGCGTTTCTGGCGCCGCGACGGGCTTGAAATGCGCTCGCGGTGTCGTGATCAAAGCCGTTGTTGATAAAACAGAGCCATGGCTGTCAGTGTGGCCCACGTTCAGGGCTGTTGGGCTCTGTACGCTGCGAACGGAGAAACACAGACGGAAAACACGGCGCTATCTTATAGATTACGGTGTAAATACTGTATCTGAACGAGCAGGGAGCAAATGTAACGGCGCGGCGGGGAAAGAGAAACATTGTATGGCAGCTAACGTTAGTAGCTGCTGCTCAATCGATACTGCTGTCAAGCTGATCGAGAGCTGGTTTGCGTGTCAAATAGATCCGTCAATCGACTGGTTGATTCTCCAGAAAAGCCCGACTTTGCGTGGCTATTAATTATAAGATGGGGTTTCCTAAATTTGGGGACCTTTTCTGTCCCCTGGGGTCATTTTAAATGTATGCTTTCTCATTTCTAAATAATTTTGTAATGAATTACTGTAAAGTTTTAAATTTGCTAGAATGTTTCTGTTGGTTTTGTCTGTCCACCCAGACTTTTCAACTTCCCCTGTATGAGAAATTAATAAGAAGTGTTCAAATTTGGTTGATTTTGCCTTGCACGTTTTCATAAAAGCATGTTCACATCATTTGATATTAATTTGAATCGCTGTGCCGAACACTGCTGTCATTACCACTATGCCAAGCATTTTAGATTACACCTGTGTTTCTTCAAAATGTAATATTTGGTTATGATGTGACTGTAATTTGCCAGTTTTTAGATTTTCACATCATGATTTGAGAGTGGGTTTATTAGGTGTCACTGCCCAAACAAATAGTATTTAGGGGTTTCAATCTAAAAATATTGTTGATGAACCATGTTTATGATGCCTTAATGTAATATTTAATCTTGTATATGTTATGACAGTTCAATGTTCAGTGACATGAGAAGAAGTCGTGTTTCAAAATTATGCTGATACAGTTCAGTCCATATCTGAAATCATACAGTAAGCTGAAGAAATGAGAAATCCACAGTTAGGAAAACCTGCAAATATCCTTAAGATCTTTAAGTCATATTAGTATTAGCCATCAACCCTCAACGGACACCTTGGCAATTGAATCGCCATTGGCTAGCAGGCCTGATATGCTGACACTTTTCACCTGACCTTTCCCTTGCCTCAGATGATCCTGATGTCTCTTTTAATAGACGTTTCTACTAAAGGAGCTTCCTCATTGGACATGATTGGGAGTGTTGTGATGTCATAAAGAGTAGAAAGTAGCCCAATCAAACATTGCTACATTTGTATGACTGTTTCCTCCACCTCTTGCTTTGCTTTGCTTTGAGGCGTCTTTCCTTGCCTGTCGACTCGCTCATGCTTGAGACCGTATAACCAGATGAAGTAATCCTAAACCCTCAATCCACTTTAAGTTAATTTGCTGTCTCTCTACCACTAAAGTCAAAATAGCACAGGGCACTCAACCTTAGCTAACCTACTAGCTGTGGCAAAATACTGTCTGTTTGTAGTGCACTGAGCATTCGGACTAATTCTAGAGGGAGGGACATACTGAAACGGCTATGTTTAATACAGTAAATTAGAGAAGTCGGAGAACAGCGTTCGACCACGCAGTGACTCAAGTGACCTGTCTCGCTTGAGTTTAATTTACTTCCACACACACTTATGTGTACACAGCATGGAACTACACCTCATTTACTATCTCTACTACATGGTTTATCAGTGTGCTTGAATTTTTATCTTAGAAGAATGCTGGAAAACGTCTCCTTTTATTTTATCGTCATGAAATGGCCGCACAGGAACTCCACTTCGTTAGCTATGAAACAATGCAATAAACGTCTAATAGAGAGCTCTAGATATTCTGGAAGTTGCTCTAGAAACTTCTAGGCACAGTGATGTCTCAGTTTATCTGTCCCGTTCTCTACAGGTTGTGGCAGCTTTGGTTTCTCCCTGCAAGTCATAACAGGCCTTCAGCACACAGCTCAATGAAGGCATCACCCCTCTTGCCGACTTGAAACAACTTGATTTTTGTCTGGGATGTCACACCTATCGACTTTTTTATTTATTTATTTGCCCTCTGCTTGTCTTATCCAGTTCATTTAAAAACGAAAACTTGTGATGTATTATTTTCTTTCCACCATGAAACCCCAAATAAGATGTTAATCACAATGTCCAAGATGCTCTTTTTGCATCAAGTCTTTTATGTTTACCAAGGCTGTATTTATTTGATCAAGAAAATACAGTAAAAGCAGTAATATTGTAAAATATTACTATAATTTAATTAGTGCTGGGCGGTATACCGGTTCAACTTCATACCAAATACCGCTTTTTATTTTTGTTATGATATGAATTTTTAAAATACCGCAATACCGGTGTATGTCGCTTAAACAACGTTCGGAACACGACACTGTTTGAAAGGGGTCCCTTTTCACTGTTGCACTGTGTTGAGGGAACAGCTGTATGTGTTACTAAGTGTGAAAGTTCCGAAACTGAAGATGTAGAACTAATAGAACGTGATGACACAGAAATCATGACAGTAAAATAGGGCATTCTAAGTCAATATACTGCAGTATTTCCTCTCTCAATCAGTAGAAAATATGGTTAACACCCGGGCATGCATGAAAAAAAATACCGTCATGTACCGTGAAACCGGTATAATTTTGAAAAATACCGTGATATAAATTTTTGGTCATACCGCCCAGCACTAAATTTAATACATTTTATATTATTTTTTAATGTAATTTATTCCTCTGTATTTTCAGCATCATTACTCCAGTCTTAAGTGTCACTCGATCCTTCAGAAATCATTCTAATACACAAACAGTTGTAAACAGTTATGCTACTTAATATTTTTGTGAAAACCGTGACACATTTTTAGGATTCTTTGATGAATGGAAGGTTAAAAAGAGCAGAATTTATTTGAAATATAAATATTTTCTACCATTATAAATGTCTACTGTCTGTCACTTGTGATCAATTTAATGCATACTTACTGAATAAGAGTATTAATTTCTTACTGACCCCAAAATTTTAAACAACAGTGTATGTAGGGCTGACAAAAAATTATAATTGTCGATTATTCCCTTGAAATTGTAATTGCAATTATTAATTATGATTATCACAATTTACATTGAATGATGTTTATACCATTGTTTGATGCAACTGCATGCCGTATTTTTATATGAAAATAAACAAGCTGAAAACACTCTAAAAAAACTTTTAGTGCTTTTCAATAGTATTAAGCCTCAAATGTCAAATATACATCGGATTGGTTTCTTCTTTAAATTATAAAAAAAATAAAAATATGAATGTATTATAATGTTATACTAAAACTAAAATTAAAATAATGGGAAAACCCCTTAAGATAACATGTAGAAAGAAAAAAACGCATCTTAAGCACGCAGAATAACATAAGTGGACTTTGAACGATTAATTGCCGCTTTGAACGATTACGTAATTGTGGCATCCATAATTGTAATCGCGATTAGAAATTCGATTAATTGTGCAGACCTAAGTGTATGTATATATTAGAATAATCTCAATCATTTAGTATTAGATTGAGGGCAGAATTGCATCGCTAATAGAGAGAATGTTTTTAGCGCTGATGTCCCCGTTACAGTGTCTCTCATTGTCTTTCCTTTCTCTACTTTTCTTCTCTCTATCCTGCTCTATCATGGCATATTCTCTTCTTGCTGAAACTGGATGTTGATGGGGTGGCCTGATTTCTTTCCTGGCTTATTGCAGTGTGTATTTCCTCTCTAATGTGTAACAAAGGAATACCTGGGTGGTATGACTCTATTACGTGTCAGTCACTAGAGATTTTTGTTAGAAATTATTTTCCATTTATATTGTGATCAATACATTTGCATGTTTACCAGTGGCCTTCTAGTAATGAAAAAGGTATAGTAATGTGAAATTATTTGTCCCAAGAAGCAGAACTGTTTTCAACATTGATAATAATAAGAAATGTGTCTTGATCATCAAATCAACATATAAAAATTATTTCTGAAGGATCACTGAAGACTGGAGTAATGAGGCTGAAAATTCAGCTTTGTATCACAGGAATAAATTACAATTTAAAATATATTCAAAAAGAAAACGCTTATTAGAAATTGTAATAATATTTCACAATATTCCTGTTTTTACTGTATTTTTGATCAAATAAATGCAGCCTTGGTGAGCAGAAGAGACTTTCAAAAACATTAAAACATCTTAACGCCCTCAAACTTTGAGTCAGTAGTGTATATATCAACATAAATCAGCCAGTAACCACACTTCGCTCTAGATTTTGGTGAGTTAAGTCAGTCGAGTCATCAGTAAAGGATGTTGCCATTTCCCTTTCAGTATGATTGCTGATATGATAATTGACTATGTAGTGTCTATGTGCTTTCACTTTTTACATCTGCAATATTACACACAATAAAATCCAGGTTCATTCGGCGTCTGTTCTCTGAGACTGATGGCCTCTTCCACAGCACTGTAAACTCACTCCTCAAATCTGATTAGCTAATTAACCAAGACACATTAAGAGCCATATTTGTGACTGATGACCCTTTCGCCTTGTGACTCTGTATGTCATGAAGAGAGAACATACAAAGATATACTAAATTGACTTTTACATTAGCGTAAACCGTAGCTTATAATAGATAGTGAAGTGAAGTGAAGTGACATGTGGCCAAGTATGGTTACCCATACTAGGAATTAGTGCTCTGCATTTAACCCATCCTAAGTGCACACACACAGCAGTGAACACACACACACCGTGAACACACACCCGGAGCAGTGGGCAGCCATTTATGCTGCAGCGCCCGGGGAGCAGTTGGGGGTTCGGTGCCTTGCTCAAGGGCACCTCAGTCGTGGTATTGAAGGTGGAAGAGAGCGCTGGTTATTCACTCCCCCCACCTACAATTCCTGCCGGACCGGAGACTCGAACTCGCAACCTTTGGGTTACGAGTCCGACTCTCTAACCATTAGGCCACGACTTCCCCAACAGTATGCTTAGTTGAGATATTTGATGAGGCCGAGTCATTGATTATGTAGTTAGAAGTGAAAATCACCCCTCTTTGAATATTGTTGCTATGTCTGTCAGGCTTCACAGAACCTGTAGGTTTGATCAGTAACATTTTCTGTGCATTGTCATGCTGATTCAGACTCTTGTTCTCTCTCTACAGGGAAATGAGGCGAGTTATCCCTTGGAGATGTGCTCACACTGTAAGTATTTTGGGCTGTTGCTCAATCGTACCTCAGATTGTGTTTTTTGCTTTCTTAATTTCACCAGAGATACTGAAGTATAAGCGAGTCAAACTAAATCAACTTCAGTGATTAAGAAATGCAGCTCTAGTTGCAGAAATAAGTGTGAATACTTGTGTTGTATCGAGAAGACCGATCCCCTCACATTAAAAAAACTGATACCAAATGTTTTAACTAGTAATTGTACTTATTTATTGTGACAATGAATGTGCAAAATAAATGTTGAGGCGATAAAAGACAAGAGCTGATATTGACAGAGAGCAAAACTTCACTGTATTACCATATACACTACATACGACACACTATATAAAAGCCACTGCTAAATGTGACATTTATTATAATGGGTTTAAGTGAAGATTGTTTTAAGTTAACTTAAATTAAAAGTTATGGTACTTTTTATTTTATTTTATTTATTTTTAATGTTCTTTAACAGTTTGGGCCTATTAAATGTTGTATACCAGAGGTCCCCAACCACCGGGTCGCAACCCACTACCGGGCTGTGGAAGAATTGCTACCGGGTCGCAAGAACGTTCTGGGAAAAATGTGTATAGATATGACACTCTGTTATTTATTTATGTTAATGATTGTTCTAATTATTCTGTATTTTCTTTGTATGCGATTGATATGGAGTAGCAATTAGACAATTTCATGTTAAATAAGTAAATTAAAGATTGCTCTGATGTGTCACATATTAGGAGTTAAACGGATCGCAGTTGATCCGTAATACGTACGGATGAGACCCTACCGTTCGGCACGCACGTGATTCGCAGATTAATTTACACGTACAAGCAATTTTAAACCACAAGAAGAAGAAATGAAAGAACCACTATGTACAGGTGCATCTCAATAAATTAGAATGTCGTGGAAAAGTTCATTTATTTCAGTAATTCAACTCAAATTGTGAAACTCGTGTATTAAATAAATTCAATGCACACAGACTGAAGTAGTTTAAGTCTTTG
The DNA here is from genome assembly GCF_001515605.1 of Sinocyclocheilus anshuiensis. Classification (NCBI taxonomy): domain Eukaryota; kingdom Metazoa; phylum Chordata; class Actinopteri; order Cypriniformes; family Cyprinidae; genus Sinocyclocheilus; species Sinocyclocheilus anshuiensis. The sequence continues at coordinate 480,792 of NW_015537995.1, forward strand.
GTTCTTTTAATTGTGATGATTTTGGCTCACATTTAACAAAAACCCACCAATTCACTATCTCAACAAATTAGAATACTTCATAAGACCAATAAAAAAAAACATTTTTAGTGAATTGTTGGCCTTCTGGAAAGTATGTTCATTTACTGTACATGTACTCAATACTTGGTAGGGGCTCCTTTTGCTTTAATTACTGCCTCAATTCGGCGTGGCATGGAGGTGACAAGGCTGCGGTTCTCTCGGTTGGTTGTGCATGAACCAGAAGAAAGCTTCTTTGGCAATGAATGTTTGTGGCTTACCCTCCTTGTGAAGGGTGTCAATGATTGTCTTCTGGACAACTGTCAGATCAGCAGTCTTCCCCATGATTGTGTAGCCTAGTGAACCAAACTGAGAGACCATTTTGAAGGCTCAGGAAACCTTTGCAGGTGTTTTGAGTTGATTAGCTGATTGGCATGTCACCATATTCTAATTTGTTGAGATAGTGAATTGGTGGGTTTTTGTTAAATGTGAGCCAAAATCATCACAATTAAAAGAACCAAAGACTTAAACTACTTCAGTCTGTGTGCACTGAATTTATTTAATACACGAGTTTCACAATTTGAGTTGAATTACTGAAATAAACAGTATTTACAATTACTGAAACTTTTCCACGACATTCTAATTTATTGAGATGCACCTGTAATGCTATTATAATACCCTAGTATATATATATATATATATATCCCCCCCCAAACCCCGTCCAGCCGGTCCACGAGAATATTTTCTGGTATTTTAACCGGTCCGTGGTGCAAAAAAGGCTGGAGACCCCTGTTGTATACGATGGAGCAAAGTTATGTTGGCTATATTTTATCCTCAGAAATTGATAATTAAAAAATCCATTTAATAGAGGCGTCAGTATATTGGTATCGAAGGTACTTGCCTTTATTCATAACACTTAGTAAAAAGAGTCCATTAAACAAGTAAATTTTCAAAACACATCGTCTTTATGTTGTTTCTTAATTAAAACGTTCAATGTGAAAATATAGTTATTAAAAATTTTAATATTAGGTGCAATTAATCATAATTTCGGTTTTAGTTGAAAAATTAAAAAATTAGCATTTTTTAGTTTAGTTTCACAACTAAAATATGAAGAGAGAAATAGAAGAGAGGGAGGAAGAAAGAAGAATAAATTATATATAAATATACATATATAGTATCATTATTAAAGTATCATTGTATTTATTAATATTATGAATTAGTTTTTGTTTTCATATTATCTGTTTATATTTGAATTTTAGCAAAAGTTTTGTAGTAATGTAGTAATATTTTAGTTTTTGTTTTTAGATGTCTTTATTTTTAATTGATTTTTATTTCACTTTTAGTTATTATTATTAAAATTATTAACTGAAATAAGTTACATTTTTAAATTTTTATTACTGTTAATGTTTATTTATTTATTTTACATTTGAGTACATTTAATTTTTTTTGTGACCCTTAATTTTTTTTATTTTTTACTTTAAATGCCTTTAGGTACTTTTGCATACTTTTTGTGTAAATAGGGTAAATCTAGTCACAGTTTATGCTGGTTAAGCCAAATTCTGAGCTAGATTATTTTTGGCTGAGCACTGGGTCTAAAACAGTGTCTTGTTCAACATCAACAATATAGAAAACAGTGATTATGTAATTATTGATCTATGGATTATGTAGGCAAAGACACGGTTTGTACAGTGTGTTGAAAGTGTGTACAGCTGTGATGCATATTGTTTTTGTCTTATTAATTTTAGTAATTTAACTTAAATTTGAAATTTTGCACATTCACATCATACAAACAGAGATGACCTGTGGTTAGTCACTTACATGCAGCTCGTGCTGGGTGATCAGAGTCACCAGTCAGTGTAGTCTAGTCCAGTCCTTTAAACACCTGTTCCTGCTGCTCTGGGATCCGCTGGAGATCAAGACGTGAGGCAGAGGGCATCCCCTGGATTAGTGGGGCTCTCCAGGTCTGGAGCAGGGCCAGCGCTAGTGCAACCAGACTAGACAGGGTAGCGGTCTGTGGAAATGAGGGCTATAAATGCCTCCAGCTGGTAAAGGTTAGTTTCGGGCTGCAAGAAGAGCCTGTTTATTTTTAGAGTTGGTGGGAGTGAGTAGAAGAACACGAGGTGATGGTCCGTTTGTAATAGGTTTCATTTTTTATGTATTTTTCTGCTCTACTTTAGACATTGTAAGTACTGACAAACACATTAGAGGCTCTTTTGGACCTTTGACACCCTTTTTCAATATAATAGTGCTGACCTGTGCTTGGCTGAAAAATCTAGAACCAACACTTTCCATTTATTTAAAGGCACAGTTCACACATAAATTAATATTCTGCCATCATTTACACAACATCATGTTGTTCCAAACTAAAAGATCTATTTTTTATTTTTTTTGTCCAAACTATGAATGTTAATGGGGTCCAAAATATCTTCTTTTATATTCCACAGGATAAAGTCATATGGACAAGAAATGGTGAAGTCAAGAAAGGTTAGGAATGACATGAGGGAGAATACATGATAACAGAGTTGTTGTTGTTGTTGTTGTGTGAACCGTCCCTTTAAGAAATGCATTCTGATGTAACTGTTACTACATATCCTTTCCACAAATAGACATTGCTTTTTGAATGGATAAAAGACTCTGATGTGCAGAAATGTCTGTTATTTGATACAAATGAATGCTTAATTTATTCAGCTTTTTGCACCTAATACACAGTAAAAAGAATTTGTAAATAAAACAAATTAGAGTACGTTTTACAATAAAATACTTTTTTTAGTCTTTCTACTTCAAAATTTCTTGTTAAATTAAATGTAAGATTTACTAGCAATTTGAGTGAAATCTGATTCCGAGTAAATTATTTTTTAGCGTATGTGAATGTTATAATCTTTCACATTGAGCCACATAAGATTAGCTGTGTAGAACTACATTACCCAGAGTTCTCTGGGTACAAACAGAGGGTTCACTTAAAGGCACAATATGTAAATTTTTGCCACTAGAGGGCGCATATTCAAAACAAACAAAGAAACAAAGGCGTAGTTAGATTAGGCGTGACTGAGTGTGGAATCATGGGAGTTGTCGTCTTCATCCCCACAGCCAATGCAATCCGACGGGACTCATGATCAGAAATCATGTTCATGGATGAGCTAATGTATTAAAGATTTATTAACTTCGTAGTATGAAGCAGGGTGAGGCTGAAAGCCGTCGAAGCGAAACGAGGCCGCTGAACGAGCGCGGCACACGGCTCGAAAGCAGCAGAGCTTTTATTATGCCACAGTCGACCGCTTCCGCTCCTTTCGGAAAGCAGCGGAAGTAAGCAGCGCTGTTTTATCATACTAGATACGTTTGAACGTTCTGTTATAATGCTACTCTGTGCGGTCGTCACCTGTCTTAATAAAACGCACAACATATTAAAGCGTCTTTGGTGTTTCCATGTTTTCTACAAAACAAAACCAGAAATCGAGGGGTTATGACGTCATTAGCAGGCGACACAATGACACTATGGACACGGTCCGTGTCACTAGTTAAAATTGCTTATTTCTCTGGATTTAAACATTCTTCAAAACATTTGGGATAATGTAAGTACACAAGTCAGCAAAATATATAAAACTGTTCTAGTGGTTTTTGGATGTTTTAATCAAAAAATCTTACATATTGTGCCTTTAATGTTGCTATGGCAATTTCACTGGCACAGTGGTGGGAAGACCACTGGATTAAGACGAGTCTTACTCATAGTGCACAGCAAAGGAAAAGCTACATGTATTGTTCTGCGAATAAGAGGACAAACCTCTTTTAAAGATCTGACGCCAGCTTGCCACTAACCTTGACAAATCCAGTGATCGGTTCTTCCTCATTCAACCCAGTAAAGATGAAAGCAGTGGGAGGTTGTAGGTCAAGGTGAAAGATTAATTGCATCATTCTCAAGAGGTCTTGCTGCAGAACTAGGAGGCAACAGTAATTAATTTTGCAGAACTGTAACAGGGCAATAACAAGTGTGCTGCTGTGAAACTGAGCCACCTGTTGGTCAGTTGGGTGCTTAGCAACCACAAGGACATCATAAGGCCTCTCCATTTAGACAGTGGTAACAGGACACTTATGACATTGTCCCAATTCATTTTTGTAGATGAAATGCATCTGGCAAAGGCAAACACAGACTGTTTATGTGAAATGCAAGAGATCAGATGGCCACCAGGTTTAGGTCATCCTGTATAATTTTTTTTAAAGACTTATTTATGATCCAGGCCAGTGTAGAGGAGCCAGGAAGCGAAGTGGGAGAGAGAGGGGGGCGGGATCGGGAAAGGTCCTTGAGCCGGATTCTAACTCGGGACGCCCGCTGCTCACACGCTGCCCACAAGGCTATTGGCGCCAACGTCATCCTGTATAATTAAAGCAGTATTCTGGGTAGCATTTGTAGTGTAATGTTGATTATCACAAAAATTATTTCGGCTCATATCTGGTATTCGTTAAATAAAATTTGGAAGACTTAAAAGCAGAATTTATGAATGTAAGGACCAGTGTTGGGGAGTAACTAGTTACATGTAACGGAATTACATAGTTAAGTTACAAAATAAATGTAATTGTAATCAGTTACTGAGAAAAAATGTGTAATTAAATTACAGTTGCTTATGAAAATGTTAACGATTACAAAGGGGGTTACATCGGAATATTTTCACACACACACATACAGATTTAATTGACATCTTGGTTACACTTTATTTTAAGGTGTCCTTGTTGCAGTGTAACAAGTATAAAATTTATAATGTAAAATGTAATTATACATTTAAGTAATATTAATGAACTGCTTGTACTTACTAAAGTTAAAGTTTGGCTTAGGGTTACTTGCATGTAATTATGCATAATTAATTGTTATTATAGTAAGTACATGTAACGTGTAACAAGGACACCGTAAAATAGTGTTACTGACTTCTTTCATAAATTGCACTGACTGCTCAAAAATATGAGACACCAATGTTTCAGGACTTTAGAACACAGAATAGGACACATGCTTATTCAATAACTTGTTTTATTTTCTATTTGGGTTTGTTTATATGCTTTATTTTTTTAGATTAACTTTTTTTTTCCCCAAGGCATTGTTAAATGCCAGTGTTTCCTTTCTTAGCTATGCAAAGGTTTAATCTCAAAAACAGTATCATAGCTATTAAACTATATCTTGTTATGATTTTAAATCCATATTTAACCTCAGAATGATCTCAAAGTAAAAAGAGGTGCTAGTTTGATTTTGTGGTGGTTGTGCTTTCAAATTAAATTATTGTAATCTTAATTCAAGTGATGAAGTGTTGAGTGCTACTGTAAGGTTAACCCTGTATGGTTTAAATGTTTGAAAATGATTAACAGTTAAAAACATTCGAAATTTAGAAAAGTAATCAGAAAGTAATCAAATGTAATCAGTTACATTACTTTAATAAAGTAATTTAAATAACTTGTAATCTGTAACCTATTACATTTACAAAGTAACCTTCCCAACACGGGTAAGGATTTGCATTAATTCTTCAGTTAAAACTATTATTTGAGCTGTAAACCCGTTTAAATCATTTTTAAATCATCACTTTCAGTTTTTTTTAGGGTGTTGTTTTTTTTTTAATGCAATGTTTTTCACACTAAAAGCATGCTAACACATTGTTTATTTTACTATTGTGGCTTTACTATTGATAGAATAGCGTTAAAAAGCTTATTTTTCAGGCTAGACTTGCCAATGTGTATGTGCGTCTAGAAACACTGTTTCTATAGCAGCTGTGATGATGCAATGACTTTATCATTTAGCAATTGGCTCTTTGAGAAGGCGGGACTATTCTGCCTTATTGCACATTGCACTTTTTCCAATTTCTTTAAGTTATATGAGTGCATCGTCTTTGAAAGTATTTGGTGCTAATCAACATTGCACCACATGCTGTCAGTTGAGCTTAACTTGTACTGAGCTTAACATGCACAGAATATTCCTTTAAGCTGGTTTTGAATTCACCTGTTCCCAAATAGATGCATTATTTAAAGGGCATTTACATAAGACATGCTCTTATGTTTAAAAACATCTAGAAAGAGCAGAATAAACTGTTCTTAGACACATTTTAAAAGTGAAACGCTTAATACCACAAAACAGCAGTACAAATGATGTTGCAGAACCATCATGCGCTAATGAGCACGTACGCCGCTGCTCTTCCTCTGCTAAGTTGGGCATCCTTGTTGCTAGGGGTCTTTTCTGAGAGGCCCTTATCAGCCATTACAGCCGGTGAGTGTGAGAGACCATCGAGGATCAGCCTGACTGCTATAAATATTCCCCTCTGTCTCTCCCATCTCAGCATTGTTTGAATACTGTGGCTCAGTGATGCAACTGCCCCTGCTGATGCCAAATGGGTCGTAGTGAATAGCATGAAAATTGTAACTCTTGTTTTTATTCTTCTGTTTGCCTTGAAGGCACTTTTAGGTAATGTAAATAACACTGTCAGTATGTGGACTGAGACACTGGCATGCTTTGTTCTGATGTATTGGTGAACGACAGATGCGTGATGGTGTAATAAAGTCATCTGGTTTAATGACACACATTGGCACTAGCTGTATCGGGTTTAATCCATGGCATATTAATAGATATGAAGAATAAGCAGTTACGTCATCTGCTTTAGGGTAATCTGGGAAGTGTCCATGAACTCAAAATAGCACAGCAAAAATCAGCATATGTCTCTTTACCTCTCTTTTATCTCAGAGAATAATTGGATGTACAGCAGCAGTAAGGCAGAGCTAATTTTTGCATCTGCTTGCTTTTCATTCAAACAACTATTTTTTGGAACCAAGTCAACTTGAGTATTATGTTATTGTACTTAAATCGTCCTTAAATATTTTAAAGAACTTAAATTGTCGCCCTGAGACCCAGATATTCACAGTCCTCTTTTGGAGAGGAATTTCTGAGGATGCATTTATCTGTTGTATCAGGGACATTTATTTAAATTATTTAACTTTAAATTGTTACTATTATATTAATTATTAATTTATTGTTAATATTATTATTTTAAAATGGCTGAAAACTTCAAATGTTTTATTTTATCTGTTTGTTCATGTAAAGAAATATAAATTAAATGAAAACTAATTCTGTGGTATACTTCCATTTAGTGATTTGAGCATATTAAAGGTGCAATATGTAATTTTCGCTGCTAGCGTGTATTCAAAATAAACAAATAGACAAATGCGTAGTTAAATGACCGTGTGACTGAGTGTGGAATCATGGAAGTTGTGGTCTTCATCCCCACAGCCGATGCAATCTGACGGGACTCGGGCAGAAATCATGTTCATGGATGAGCTAATGATTTATTAACGTAGTAGAATGAAGCAGGGTGAGGCTGAAAGCCGTCGAAGCTAAACGAGGCCGCTGAACGAGCGTGACACACGGCTCGAAAGCAGCGGAGCTTTTATTATGCCAGTCGACCGCTTCCGCTCCTTCCGGTCGTGCTTATGTGGGAAAAAAAGCAGCGCTGTTTTATCATACTAGATACATTTGAAAGTTCTGTTATAATGCTACTCTGTGCGGTCGTCACCGGTCTATTAAAACACACAACATATTAAAGCGTCTTTGGTGTTTCCATGTTTTCTACAAAAAAAAACCAGAAATCGAGGGGTTATGACGTCATTAGCAGGCGACACAATGACACTATGGACACGGTCCGTGTCACTAGTTAAAATTGCTTATTTCTCTGGATTTAAACATTCTTCGAAACATTTGGAATAATGTAAGTACACAAGTCAGCAAAATATATAACACTGTTCTAGTGGTTTTTGGATATTTTAATAAAAAAATCTTACATATTGTGCCATTAACTCAGTTGCACTCACTTAAAATCTAGCATGCCAGATGTTTCACATATTTTCAAAAAAAGTGTACTTTTTTTTTTTTTAAAGCATATAAAATTCAAATGAGAAATCTTTAATTAGTCATTAATTAAATCAGTGAGATATTCAAATTATTCTTTCATTTTATCCAAGTTTTTCCATGAAACTATATAAATAAAAATGTAAATGTATGAAAACAGACTTTGGTGGGCTTAATGGGTTAGTTCACCCCAAAATTAAAATTCTGTCACTCTGCATAAACAGCAGCGTAACTGACACGATCAATCAAGGTACAGAAACGTAGTAAGGACATTGTAAAAATAGTCCATGTGACATCAGTGCTTCAACCTTAATTTTATAAAGCTACAAGAATACTTTGTGCGCAAAGAAAACAAAAATAACAACTTTATTAAACAATTCTTCTCTTTCATGTCAGTCTCTGCCACGCGTTCAAGATAGTACCATGGCACATGTGCACTTTCTTGGCGCACTGTATTCTCGTAGCTTCATAAAATTGAGGTTGAATCACTGATGTCACATGGGCTATTTTAACGATGTCCTTGCTACGTTTCTGGGTTTTGTACGTGTCAGTTGTGTTGCTGTCTATGGAGGTTCAGAAAGCTCTCGGATTTCATCAGAAATATCTTAATTTGCGTTCCAAAGATGAACGAAGGTCTCACGGCTTTGCTGGTTTCAGAGGCGCTCTGTACTTGAGGAGTTCAGATGCATTAACATAACTTGGTCCAGTTAAAGGTGAAGAGGGTAGACAATTTTCTCACCCTCCCGTTTTCTGTCCTTTTTCTTGCAGAGTTCATTGAAGGCGTCTCTCAGTTCAGTGTCAAGGGTGACAAGGAGCAGAAGCTCCGCTGTGAGTCTCTTTCCATCTTGAATTTCCCCAACACTTTCCTTTGGTTAAGGTTAAGTGTTTAGTACACTTATGTTCATCCAGTGTTGATCCAAACCAAAATAAGTGTAGTGCACTGGAGCAAAGCATTCTAGCACCTTTTCTGGCATGTTTGTTTCTGCAGTTGCGTTCAGGATTTATGACATGGATAAGGATGGCTACATATCCAACGGTGAGCTGTTCCAGGTGCTGAAGATGATGGTAGGGAATAACCTGAAGGACACCCAGCTGCAGCAGATCGTCGACAAAACCATCATCAACGCAGACAAGGATGGGGACGGGAGGATATCTTTCGAGGAGTTCTGCATTGTGAGTCATTTCATTTTGGGTCTGGTTTTTAATGTTGAGATACAGTGAAATTTGACACTCCAAACACTTTCATCAGCAATTTCCATGTTCAGCTTTTGCTGAAAATAATAAGAGTAAATAGGCTGAAAATAAACCTAGAGGACCATTTTCACTAGTGACGCACCAAAATGATTTTACTGAAACTGAAAGTTTCTTTAATAATCAATTGAAGAATCAAGTTAATATCACCGTTTTATGATATAATTGTGTTTCTTCTCCATTATGTTGTTAAAATATAAACATTTAAACTGTGGCTGTAATAACTTGTTTTCATGAGATTTATTATATGCATGTTAAATGACAAAGAAAACGGGCTAAGAAAAAGTATAAAGAGTGTGCATATTTAGCATAATCCTGCTTTCTAGAAGCTGTTTTGACATCATTCTGTAGTTTACCTGTTGTAGCTTATATACATTGTGTGCACATAATAGACGCAGACATGGTCAAAACATGCCATCAGAGAATTAAACATCACCATTTTGGTCAGTGATTTTGGCCAAAACTAGAACGAATGAGTATTTCTGGATGCCAATATTTTGCTGCATCACAAATTTTAACCCAAGTATTCATTATTACTGGTTTCAGAGTGTTTTCCCCCAAAAGTTTATCATCAAAATTATTTTATATTTTTTTTTTTTATAAATTCCTGCATTTATGGAAAACTTGGTAGTTTCTATCCATATTAAATTATATTGCAAAAAGAAAAATATTGTCCAGTACTCATGAATGACTGAATTGATTGATTTATTAGTGACGTGAACCTTAAATATAATTAACATTTAATATGAATATAATTAACAGTATTTATCTTAATGTCAATTTGGGTTTCATTTCTTGGCTCAGTTTGTCCACTATAGGAATGTTGTCTCTAAAGTGTGTGTTGGTAGACTACTTGTCAAACAGCTGACTAGTTATTGAGATTTTTGGTATGTTTTAGCAGTGGTGCTTTAATTAGTGTGCTATAAGAGTTTGCACAGTAAAAAATTGTGGGTCATTGAGTTATAACACTTTTTTTTCCTCTGGTTATGAAATGCACTGACATTATTTCCTGTCACCCTCTCCCTTCTCTTCCGCAGGTGGTTGGTGGCTTAGACATTCACAAAAAGATGGTGGTGGATGTGTGAAGAGACGGAACAGGCCCTTCACTGAACACCCTCTTTTCACTTCTCCATTTCTGAGAATCAGCTCCAGATGTTCCGCTAACACGCTCTCTCTCTCTCTCTCTCTCTCTCTCTCTCTCGGTCTGTCGCTCTCTTTCTCTATTTTCAATGGAACTATTTCTCTGAATGATGCCTCTGTTCCCCGTTTTTACTCCCTGAGCCTTGTGACGCCTGCCATCCTAAGTGTTATAGAGCATGAGATTCTTCTGTCCACGTTCTCGGGTATTTAAGGACAGTCAGAGAGACGACTTCTCTGTCGACTACCGAGCGACTCAGTGTGGTGGAGAAGGAAGAGAGGAGTGTGTGTGTGTGTGTGTGTGTGTGCGCGCGCACGTGTGTGTATGCATGTGTGTACGTTCTTTATTTTTCTTTTTGAAGGGGGGATTTTTTTGTATTTATTTTGGTCCTGTCTTTTTTTTTTAAATGATCTAGGTCTACAGGGAGTAAGTGTATGTGAGCGATATATATGACTTGACACTTGATTTCAGTGCAACACGCTTCAAGCATGAAGTGCCAATCGAAACATATACGTGGGATTTAACAATAGCTGAATATTGAAACCGCCAGCTGATGTTCTTCATGTCATGGGGAGATTAAAAAAGTCATCAAGTTTATTATCATCAAGCTTATTGTTTTTTGTTTCCACCTCTTTCGAGCAAATATCTGCTTCAGATCTCACGCAAAATGCAAATCCGATTCGAATTTTCTACCGAGAATGTGTGCATGTATGTAAAGTGTGCTGTGTTAATATTGTCAGGGAGTTCGTCTACCGTCTTGCTTTCTGATATACAGTAGACTAGGATAAAAAGCAAATATATTTGAAGTTGTGCACAGAGTATGGTTTACTTTTAAGACCGGTGTTTTATCGCAGGGGTCGGGTGAGGAGGGACGATCAGATCACACCACATGTTACTGTAGGATGGAAGTGCCATCAGTAAACTTCCTGGACTTTTTTTGTTTTTTTGTGTGTGTGTATTCTGGATTTATTACCATTTTAACACAGCAAACGAATAAGTTTGATTTACCTCTCGACATTGTAGGATACAGTGCATATTGTGGCAAACGGAATCCACAATAACACCTGATTTGAATATTTGTTTGTGGAAATACAAGGTACATTTTTTTCCAACTTGACTGCAGGCAGCATTGTAAAGACCTTAGTAGCTCATATATGTATATTAGGGACTGAAGGACAGATTGTGTGTTTTGTGGGTTCGGGTTTTTTCTAAGCTTTAATCAAGTTGGTTCGCAGCATGTTACCTGAGAGGGATCGTCGAAGTAGGCAAAACCAGATCTGACTGACTGGTCGGTTTCTCTTTTCCTTAGTCATTTCAAAGATAGATCCGTGGGATTGATGTGTTCAAGAAGGGAGACCAAACCAGACGCTTTCAATGCGGATGGATAAACTCGAAGCGTTCTGCCACTCTGCTATTTTGCTTTAAATGTGATTCTCCCGCGCAAACCGGCGTTTTTCGCGCCAGCTGCTGCTGCACGGTGACGACGCTTCAATATGTCTTTCCCGAAGGCCGTTGAGGTCTTGAGATGTGCTTGCATGATACGGGAGGGTTTCTCTCTGATTTTTCTTTCTGTTGAGCATGTAGATCTGATTGGGGGGGGTTCTCTTGTTTACATATGAATCGTACTATTGAGATATTATAATCTTAATGACCGTTACATATAAATATATGGACGTTGCCAAACTGTTGGTAAATGTTTAAATATGGAAATGATTTTAAAGCGAGTTTCTTCACTACATTTATCCATAAATATTATGAAAATAACAAAAAATAAAAATGTAATCCAGTTATTCTGGATTGGTGTCCGTCACTCCCAGCGAATTTTTTCCCTCTCTTTAAAAAATACAATAAAATAAAAGGGGGAGTTATGTTTTATTTTTCTCCTTTTCCGTTCATGGTTTGGTTGAGTTGTTTTGTACAGAATGTGTGTTTGTTAATGCTCCTTGCTTTCGGTTCTGTTCTGTATTTCTTTAGCTGGGGGTCAGACAGCCATCTGTATAGCTTTCGATGGGAGGGAGAGCCGGGGGGGTTTTGGACAAAGGAAACATACAAGTGAATGAAAACCTTTCGCTTTTAGGTTTAACGTTTTGTTTCTTTCTTCATTTCTCTGCATGCTGCGTCATATGCTGTGGGAACCATTGAAATGTCATTCATGAAAATGAGAAATAAAATATTTTGAGACTTGTACAACTGTTTTCTGGGTCTTTCTATTGCACCGCAATTTCGAAAAGCTCTTCACCATTAATTTCTCAATATAGCGGATATAAGACTCGCAGCTTTTAAATGGTCATATTTGATTTGCCATCAATTCGTAGTTTTAATAAAATAAATAAATAACAGTTTCTTATAAGAAATGGATTTTATGAATTCGGTGATGTTTTGTGAAGTCTTTCAAACGTTTGTCTCGCTGTAAAAAGATAAATAACATTAACTTTGTTTGAATTCGGTTACATTCCATCTCATTTTTTCCTTGTGTCTATAAAGTATTATATTTAATAGTGAAATTAAGTGCCTGATCTTGACCTGAGCTTATTTCTAAACGTTTTCTATGTTCTTTAAATACACGCGGTAGACGTAGACTAGATCACTTACCGGGGGGAATGTAAAAGACATAAAGCTGTAATATTAGCTGTTTCCCACTAGGTGTCAGTAAAACACAACTAATGAACGAACGAACTATTGAGTCAAAGATGCAGTCAAAGGGGGAAACCAGTTAGTTAACCAGTTAGGGAAGGTTAGTCGATGGTTATAAAAAAAATAAAGCTTAAATAATCGTTCTGTATATATTAGGTTGGGAAAACAAAATGTATTGCAACGTTCTGAGAAGTTTAGATATTGGTCACAGAAAGGAACCTACAATGGACCTAATCAGGCTAGCATCATATTGTAATACAGCCCAATATTCGACAGCAATGTAGCTATTAAATGAGTCTTTGAGGGATAAAGGTGCGTTCAATGGATTGTACTGTTGTTTACCAGTCCTGGGTACTAACTGATTACATGTTAATCTGGATTACTTCATTAGAATCCAAAATTATGGAACTACTTGTAAATTAGATATTACATTTTAAAACACTCAATCAAACTACAGTTACTTTTTTTGATTACATGATAACATATTCACAGAATAACAATTATTCATAATTTATAGATTCTCCCTACTTCCTCTTTTTCATCTTTTGAATACTCCTTTCTGAAATGGCAAGAAACATTCAGAAAGCCTTCCAGTTTTGTGGACATTCACACAGTCTCCAGTCAGGCGGCTGTAATTACACAAATTTACAAAAATCCTTTCAATTTTAAGAAGTGTTTTCTCAACATTTCAAAATTGCATCAAATACTGATGAACACATAATTTTTTATTTTAATTATCACTCAGTGGGTTAATGTATTAATATGTCTTTGGAAGGCTTTTGTCTTTCAAACACATGAAAATGCACGTTATTGGTTGAATACGGTTAATGGTCATGCGAAACCACATTTTTTTCTCGTTTTTGGTATTTCACTTTATTTTAAAATGATTTCTTTCATTTGACATTTTTATGATTTTCATTAGTAATCCTGCAGTTTCTTCACAAACGCCAGTTTGGGAAAACCCTGACATAATGGAATTTATTTTCTTTCTCTTTGTATTTCTTAACAATAGGGTACAAGATTATCCCATTTAAATCAATGTGATAAACAAGTTAGATCAAAAGCAATCTAAAAGTAATCTGATTACATTACTTAAAATATGTAATATAATGGGTTATGTTACTAACTACAATTTTTGTCATGTAATTTGAAATCAGTAACAGACTTGTTTTCAACGGCCATTTAGATTGTAACGGGCAGAAAGTAGGCCTACACCTGTTTAGAAACAAGTTTCCAAAGAAACGTTTACTACATCGAAATGGTATTAGCGTACCTTTCAGAAGAAGAGTTACCTCAGTAATAAAACACATCTTGTCAAATTAAATCAGCCTAAACTAGTTTGTTAGCCTCAGCTTGTTGAAACTGCTCTCCCAGCTTGACTATACGCTGGTCAGCAAGCGAAAAAATCCTTAAAAGTGGTTCCAGAAAATATCAGGCATTACATCAATATGCTTCTTGAACTACTTTCTTTCGAGGACCATGCAGCTTATGTTTGACATAAATGATAAATGGCCATGCTTATATTCAGTACAGAACACATTTATAATTGCTAGCTGAGAAAAATGCTCAAAAATATGACCCAAAACAGCCTAATAATCTCACCTATTATTATCTCAATCCCATTTAAACCAATGGGAACATTTACAACAGACATTTTCCAACACGTCATTTTTAGACCCCTTGCAGAAACCGAGTCCAGCACAGGATCTTTCTGCGGGAGAGATTCAAGACCAGCCGTATCAGTCAGCATCAGGTGAAGCACAACAGACAAATTAGAACATCTATCAATTACACACACACACACACACACACACACACACACACACACACACACAGTTATTTCCCACACACATGCAGAGACACCAGAGGACATTGATCCACTTCCAGAATCTGTGCCCCAGTAGGACAATAGTCTTGGCCTCGCAGGTTGGCTTTTCTCAGGCCCAGTGTCTGGGACAGCGAGCGATATTTTGTATCGGTGTCCGTTCTGATTGGGAAGGAGAATAATTGATGGAAGTGAGAGAATCGGAGTAAAGCAGAGAGGAGAGCGGGTTCAGCTGGAGTTCAGGTGTATTCTCAGGTGACTTTATTTCTGCACACAGGCTGCTGATAAGCATGTTTATCGAGCAGACAAAAGGACAGTGAGGATCCTGTTGCTTCAGTTTAAACCTGTTCTCCGTCTCCATGTGCTGGCGACGGGACTCCAGACGGGCTCGAAGTGAAGCAACAAAACGCAATATAGGCATAAACGGCACAGTCTCTTACAGAGAATCTGCAATCCCACACATTTAACCAATACATTTCCATTTTTTAAGATGTTTATGATTTAGCAAACATCTTTTAAAAAACTGATTCACTAATAAATCACTTAGATTCTGACTGATTTTTTATTGTTTTAAAATAAACCAACTCATTTAGCCAGCTAAATGAAAAATGCATAATAATAATAAAAATGCCCATAACTTTTCCAAGCCTAGGAAACGCTCTAATTATACTAATTTACAAAAAAATGCAACAAAACCACACAGAAAATGTGTATTTCAGATAGCGAAGAAATTAAAGTCAACTCTATATTTATTTTACTGAGTGAAATACACATTTCTGTTCATTTCCTGTGCTTGAAAGGTGTGTATGACATAAATATTCATATTTGTTTCCTTACTAAACAGTAAATATTTAAATAAAATTAAGTATGAAAATACTTATGAAATGTTACTAAATATAAAGGTTATATGAATAAATATTTAAATTTATTACATTTATATAAATAATTTTTAGATTTTTTTATATAAAACAAAAAAAATCTAAATTCAATAACTAAAAAAAAAAAAAGTAAATTAATTTTTTAATTATTTACATATAAAGTAAAAATAAATTATGTGAACTTAGTATTTAGAAAACTAACTTATTATAAATAAAATACAAACAAAAAGAAAATCAAGGTTCCCAAACCTTCTGGCTAATGAATTTCCATGACTTTTTAATTCATTTGTTATAACTGAGCGAAGATTACACTCACAAAAAAACTATTTTTCAGTCCATTAAACATTTTAGACTATAGACTTTAGTTAATGATTACTATTACTTTATCCAGGCTTGGAAATCATCATTTTAAAGTTCCCTGACATTTCCAGGTTTCCCATGATGGTGCCATTTTTAAGCACACAACTGATCAAACTTGATCGATCAAACACAACCCGCCTCAAAAATTTGACAAGCTACCAAATTGGTGTAAATGGGGATATTTTTCAATTTTAATGGCAGCCACGTCATCCTAATGTGTGTACTTGCTAGTGGTTAATGAAGCATAGATGCAGACCTTTGACTTCAGATATGTAATCCTCAGGTCAGCCCCATATCAAAACACACACTAATCTCTGCGTGTACGACATCAAGCTCACCAGAACGCTCCATTCATGCTGTCCTCATCAGAGTTCAGACAACGCACGGTGCAGGTAAGTGCCTGGACGCTCGGCTGGTCAGGTGAAACCGCATCCCCGGCCTGCGGGGGCTTTTCATAGCTGGCTAATGCATTTCCATGACTTTTTAATTCATTTGTTATAACTGAGCGAAGATTACACTCACAAAAAAACAATTTTTCAGTCCATTAAACATTTTAGACTATAGACTTTAGTTAATGATTACTATTACTTTATCCAGGCTTGGAAATCATCATTTTAAAGTTCCCTGACATTTCCAGGTTTCCCATGATGGTGCCATTTTTAAGCACACAACTGATCAAACTTGATCGATCAAACACAACCCGCCTCAAAAATTTGACAAGCTACCAAATTGGTGTAAATGGGGATATTTTTCAATTTTAATGGCAGCCACGTCATCCTAATGTGTGTACTTGCTAGTGGTTAATGAAGCATAGATGCAGACCTTTGACTTCAGATATGTAATCCTCAGGTCAGCCCCATATCAAAACACACACTAATCTCTGCGTGTACGACATCAAGCTCACCAGAACGCTCCATTCATGCTGTCCTCATCAGAGTTCAGACAACGCACGGTGCAGGTAAGTGCCTGGACGCTCGGCTGGTCAGGTGAAACCGCATCCCCGGCCTGCGGGGGCTTTTCATAGTTCTGTGCGCTAGCTACAGTTACACACCGGCAGCCTGATAACAAGACTCGACTTTCAGGAGCACTCATGTGTGCCGCAGGTGTCCGAGGACAGCGGCGTCAGACAGGTGTCAGAGAGCTAATGATGAGAAACAGACCCACGGAGGAGCCTTGCACAACATTACACCCGTTTCCCTGAGAACTCACCCTCAGGCCAGCCAAGATGTAGATGAGTTTGTTTCTTCATGGGAACAGATTTGGAGAAATTTCAGTATTTGCTTAGAATTGTTTCTGCTAGTAAACGGTGCTTTATCTGTGCATATTTCTCTCCTGATTCAGATAAGGCGACTTTTTCAGGACTTTTAGGACTGAAGCGACAGTTTAAAGTTAAAATCTCTTAATGGATTTGTTCCACTCAGCTTCGCAAGATGTTAACTGATGGTCATGTGGATTACAGTGATGTTTTTATCAGCTGTCTGGACTCTCATTCTGACGGCACCCATTCACTGCAGAGGATCCATTGGTGAGCGAGTGATGTAATGATAAATTTCTCCAAATCTGTTCCCATGAAGAAACAAACTCATCTACATCTTGAATGGCCTGAGGCTGTGTAAACTGTCAGCAGATTTTCTATTTTAGGGTGAACTATTCCTTTAAATATGTGCTTGACAGACAGTCAATCTGAAAATGCAAATGTGACCCTGGAGCACAAAACCAGTCTTAAGTAGCACGGGTATATTTGTAGCAATAGCCAACAATACATTGTATGGGTCAAAATTATCGATTTTTCTTTTATGCCAAAAATCATTAGGATATTAAGTAAAGCTCTTGTTCAATGAAGATATTTTGTAAATTTCCTACCGTAAATATACCAAAACTTAATTTTTGATTAGTAATATGCATTGCTAAGAACTCCATTTGGACAACTTTAAAGGTGAGTTTCTGAATATTTTGATTTTTTTGCACCCTCAGATTCCAGATTTTCAAATAGTTTTATCTCGGCCAAATATTGTCCTATCCTAACAAACAAACAAACAAAAAAATCAATGGACAGCTTATTTATGTTTCAAAAAATTGGCCCTTATGACTGGTTTTGTGGTCCAGGGTCACAAATAACAATATAAGGACGTTTAAAAGAAGAAGAACCAGCAAAAAGATCAATACAAATTTATGTTAATTGCATCCATAACTTTTCCACTTTTTATGACTAATTTTCTGAAACCACCTCAATAAACGTTCCATGACTGTGGGAACCTGAAAATAAATGCATTATAAGAGTCAGTATGGTCATATCAGTCTGCAGCTCTTGATATGACTTGTATAACGCTTGAAACTTAGATAAAATTCAGTTAGATGAAAAGATTAAAAATCCAGAGTATTTTTATTAAAGTTACTTATTATTGCCTTAATTACAATGGCAATTCCAACTCAATAAATACTATACATTACTCACTTTAGGTCACTTTAATATTCTGGGCTTCTTCTTTTAGACTCATAAAAGGACAAAAACAATAAAATCAACCAACCAAAGTTTGTAAAATTTCTTGTACATCATCATAAATTAAGAAAAAAAAAATTAACAAGAGTGATTTACTTTAAGCAATGTAAACATTACACTTTTTAAAAAAACTGAAGGAAAATATTTATTATACAATTTACATAAAACCTGCATAAAAGTGACTGAGGTGAAAAAAGGCAGCTACTCCTGATTTTTTGTAATGACAAATGGGGATCTGTTGAGAAGGTCAGCATACATGTTTATCAGAACAAGCGTTGATCTGGGATCTGCTCTCTGATGCCCAAACAGGCATAATACTAAGCATGTGACCCCAGATTAACATTTGGTTTTTGAGCAGTCAAATATTGTACAGATACGAATGACCCTTATAACAACAACAACAAAAAACATTGTTCCTAAAGAGTTTTGGTCCACAAACAAGCGGCATGATAGATCACTCCCATTATAATCCATAAAACCGCAAAGATTTGTTGCTTATAATGGGAATAGTTATTGTTGTGGTGTAGACACACTGTTACTCTTTATATACACGTATACCTGTTTTTGTTGTGCATCTCCACAGTAACAGTGACTCAGACAGGAGCTCTGAGGTTCTGATTGGCCAGCATCCGGAGTCTCCGCCTCGCCACAGCCTGCTGCTTCTTCCTCTCGATCTCAGCATCACTGCACCTCACGGCTCCAGAGTTACACACATCTACAGAAAAACAGTCAATAAATAATCATTTTGGAAACCTTGATGCAAGTCAGATATTTAATGAATATAATGCCAAGATCTAGGATTTTTAATTGAATAAATGTTATTTATTTTTAATTATTTAACAGATCTAGGACCTACAGTACCATTCAAGTGTTTTATTTTAAATTAAAGAAAAAACAATTTAATACTTTTATTTAGCAAGGAGGCAATAAATTGGTCTAAAGTCATAGTAAAGACATTTATAATGTTACAGAAAAAATTATATTTCTATTTTTGAGCAGTAAATCAGCATATTAGAATGATTTCTGAAGGATCATGTGACACTGAAGACTGGCGTAATGATGCTGAAAATTCAGCTTTGATCACAGCAATAAATTACATTTTAAAATATACTCAGTTATTTTAAATTGTAATAATATTCCACAATATTACTGTTTTTGGCATCAAATATGCCTTGGTGAGCATAAGAGACGTCTTTACAAAACATAAAAAAAATTAACTGACCCCAAACTTCTCAATGGTAGTGTATATTATACATGATATGTTCACTATGATTATTTTGCCTATGTTCAATTAAGTGACTATGCAAAATATTGTTAATTACTATTGATTATATGGTTGCATATAAATGAAAATGATCAAATATTCTTCATTTTGCTAATTTAGTAAAAAACAATGTGGAAAATATCCTTGATTATTTTTAGATTTTTTACAGCATTTTACTTCTTAGACTTTTTTAATATAATTATTAATATAGTACTATAAACTAATAAAATTAAATTATTAACTAATTTGATCAAAAATAAAGTTAAAATACACCTACATAACACTTGCACACCACAGTAATAAAGCAAAGAGCATGTGACATTAACTGTACCTTTGGCAATGACCGGCGCAGACCTGAACGAGTCACTGTACGGCTTTCTGAACTGATGACTGTCTGCTGTTCTCACATCTGACTGGAGGACGGCCAGCACGCCCCTCTCGTGACCCTGCTGTGTGGGGGGAACAGCACAGGTCCCCCGTCCCACCACAGACGAGCTTCTCACCTGTTTGAATTTATACGGTCCATTACTTGAGGGGCCAGATGGTCTCGTTGCATCACATGACACATTAGAGTCGAGTCCTGCAGGCCCAGAGTTCCCCGCATGAGCTTTCTGGCCGTACAAAGACACTGATGTGTTTGTATTGGACGTGGAAACATTAGCAGCTGACTTTTTGGGTGGATAAGGATGAGCAAACACTGTTTGCTGACTGGCCGTTTCGGAGGTGCCGTACGGCTTGTTTTGTAGTGCTTTTGCGGTGTTTTGTTGGTTGTTTGTGGCTGGGGTTTCAGCGTTGCCAGAGAACTCCTCAAGATTATCACACGCCTCACAAAACAGATCATCGTCCTCCACTCCGTCATCCCAGATGTCATCAGACGCAAAAAAAGAGTCCAGGTCTTCATCTAAAACACCACTAAAGCCATCTTTGGCTGTAACGGCATTCTCTCCTGGTTGTTTAATGCCTCCAGAGTTTGGATTCTGGTGCATGCTGGGAGGATTGGAATGAGGAGGTTTTGTAGTACCGAGGCTGGTGGACGGCAGCATCTCTTTGGTGTTTGGCTGGAAATGGTGCGTTGAGGAAACAGCATTGAGCTCGGATGAATTTTGAATAGCCTGAAGCTGTCCTACTTGCGTCTTGTGCTGATTCTGTTTGCCACTGAAGCAACTTGGAGGAACTGGCAAAGCTTTACTCGTGGGAAAACCCTGATTTGTGCAATTATTTTCCATGCGATTTCCAATTCTTGGCTTTGCCTGTATTCGAGAGTCCTGCTGAAAACTTTGCTCACTTTTTGTCTGTTGCCCTTGAAATGTGCCACATTTAACATCAGTTTCAGCTTCTTGTTTTTGGTTTGTCATTGCACTGAAAGCATTTTGATTCCCGTGAGTTTGTCTTTGTGTTGAACTGTACTGCGGAGCAGCAAACAGATCTGGATTTTGCGTCAACTCCAAAAGCAACGAGTCATCGAGTAAACCGCCACTGTTCCAGTCATCATCAAAATCATCAGCCTTGTTAACTTGTTTACTGCCATGGTTTTCTGACATAGTGAGCACAGAACCTTTTTGTGAAACACTGGTTTTCACAATGCTGAGATTTCTCTCAGGAGCTTCCCGAGTACAATAATCTGACGCCTGACTAAGACGCCCGCTGAGCCGCTGAGTTGGCCCATCAAAAAGGAAATCAAGATCATCGTCCATCTCCTGATAAAGTCCCCTTTCATCAACAGGCTTCTCGTCATTGGGTTTTAGAGCAGAGCCGCTGTGGGCTGTTGTGAACCGGTCGTCATGTGGCAGCTCTTGTTCCTCAGATTGTTTTGAAACTGGTGCATCTGAGTTCTGTTCTTGAGCTTCATCTTGCCTCATGTTGAAGTCAAACTGCTTCGCCAGCCGCATTAGATCTTCCACAGTGCTCTGTCTGCAACACACACATCAGCAGACATTAGATCAGTACAGAGACTAAATACATACACATGATATACATTTTCCTATATAATTTATACCTATTTTTCGACACCATCTAGCGTTAATCCGTAGTTAATGTATAAACAAACAACTTTGCACCTTTCTGTATTAATATAGTATTTATATTAATGCAAAGCTGTTTGTGCAGCGCAATGATGCCAGATTTATCAATAATTTATTACAAATAATTAGACCTTTTGGATCCAACAAGTTTCAAATAAAGAGTAAATAATAAAAAGATAGTTATTTGAATACGACTTATATAAAAAGTACATTGAATTTATAAATATTTACTCAATAGATAATCCAAAAGCATTAACACATAACTATTTAATATATAACCATTTTTTCAATTGAATTTAGAGCAAGATTAACTAAATTACACACAGTTACTGTGATATACAATTATTCATACCTATACATATGGACAGATGGTCCATGCAGAAGTTAAATTAATCCATTTTCTGATTAATTGGAGAAAAAAAAAATCAACTGAATGAGTTTAGTTTTACTGCATATGTGCGATGTGAATGCAGCCTATTAGATCTCCCACTGTCTATGATGTGATCTATAATAATCAAACTGCAATAATGCAGAGAAAATGTACTCAGTGTTCTTGTCTGGAAACTTTTAGATACTTAAAGCACTCTTAGATACACAAGTGTGAAAATGCATTGCTTGTTATGTATATCTTTGTTCCTTATTACTGTCTATGTACTTACACGCTTTGTACACTATATTTAGATAATTTAAAAATACCTCATTATTTTGCAATTGTTTCATTCATTTACTAATTTGTGATGACATAGGTGCTTATAATTAAATAAGTAATGAAATATCAAATAGCATAAATTTTTAAAGAATTAAAAGTAATTTTTTTAAGTAGAATTGGAATCTGATCGAATCGTGAGCTGTCTAAAGATTCCTTTACTTTGTCGACATGGGCTTGACTTTGGGTTGCTGTACTTCTGGTGTGCAGGGAATGGCACTGTCCCCAATCCACTGCAGTAAAGATGAATCCGCTTCTTCTAGTCTTCCATTCTATAAACAAACAGATACATCACAATATAGCATTTGACATTAACACTCAACTCATTTTGAACTGAAAACACTAGCATTGCGGTAGCTTATGTTCCTCGAGCAAACCTTTGGTGCGATCCGATTGGCAATGTCCGATATATCCACTGCTCTGACATTTGCAGCTCTCCTCTGTCCACGACCTGAAAATAAATACACTTCTGTCATACTTAGATACTGCACATTTAAAGAAGAATTTCAAAATGCACAAGTCTAATAGACATGCATACCATGTCGAATGGGTGATGGAGATGTCGTGTCCCATATAATATCTTGATGAAAATCCGGATCATTGCTGGGCGAGTCGTCAGGTATCAGTCTCCTGAACTGGCCTCTCGCTGGACGTGTAGGGGTTTTGAACTCTGCTGTAAAATACATGCAGTTCAAAAACACGGCTGCATCTGACGGTTCTGCGATGCACATTACTTAATGCAGAAACAGAAAACTTCATAGTACTTTTACATGTGGGACTTTCCTATTATGCTATTCTTGCCTTTTTCATGATATTTGATAAAATGTCAAAAGATGGTTTAATCAAAATAATGTAAATTATCAAACTGAGGTCAAGCCTGAGACTGGCCAGAGCATTTTTCTTAAAGTTTGCACACCTATTTGTGACCCTGGAGCACAAAACCAGTCATAAGTAGCACGGGTATATTTGGAGCAATAGCCAACAATACAGTGTATCGGTCAAAATGATAAATATTTCCTTTATGGTAAAAATCATTAGGATATTAAGTAAAGATCATGTTCCATGAAGATATTTTGTAAATTCCCTACCGTTAATATATCACAACTTAATTTTTGATTAGTAATATGCATTGCTAAGAACTTCATTTGGACAACTTTAAAGGTGATTTTCTCAATATTTAGATTTTTTTTTGCACCCTCAGATTCCAGATTTTCAAATAGTTGTATCTCAGCCAAATATTGTCCTATCCTAACAAACCATACATCAATGGAAAGCTTATTTATTCAGTTTTCAGATAATGTATAAATAAATGTAAAAATGTACCCTTATGACTGGTTTTGTAGTCCAGGGTCTCATTTTATTAAAATGTTCTTAACTTTCTTAAATGTAAACACATTGTATTTACTAAACTAAATACTTTACATAAAAGCAACACAACGTTCAAACAATAAGTTGGAGCTTTCAATTGGTCATGACTGAGTCAGATACGACAGAGAAGCCAGAGGCACATTTTTTTGGGTGATCTGTTACCTGTGTTGCGGATCTGTCCGGGGTTCAGCGTCGCTGCTTTAGGGCTGCGTCTCAGTCTGTTTACTTTCGACTTCATCTGCGTCAGTTTGGCGATTTCATTTCGCTCGGGTTGTTCCTGACTGCCTCTGCCCTCCATGTTGTTGAGTTATTCAGAATGCCTTTAGTTAATATATCACCGAGTTGGTGTTATATTATTTGTGCTTTTCGCTGCCATCGTGAGTCTGGATTTGTATAAATTGTTCAAACATTCCGCCAAATACGCAGTTCCTCCCAGGATTCATTGCGGAGACGTATTCGAGGACGTCGGATGTGCGTAGCTGCTACGCAAGAGCGACGCATGCGATCTACACTTCTCTTAAAGGGGTCCTATTATGCTTTTTTACAAAGTCTTGATTTTGTTTTGGGTGAGGACCCCTTTAACAACAAATAATGACAATATAGCTATATAATTACAGAATGAAATAGCTGAAAAAATAAGACTAACAGTTAATTACATGATGATAATTAGTCACATTTAGCGAATGCAGAGCGGTTGTTTCAAGTGAATTGTGCAGTAATTTTAAAATGTACATGTATCAATTTTATTAGGCACAATGCAACAACATCAATGAAATAAGTCATGATAATAGGAATAAATAAATCTTCTGCCAAGTAGACTATTGTAGTTCCTTAGTCAAAATGCGAGGTCACATTTATTGTTGTTCAGCAAATTTCTGTGGACGAATTCAAGCCATTTCCATAGGAATTCCTGTGATCTGGGCAAAATGCTTCTTTAAAGGGGTCATATGATGCGATTTAAATTTTTCCTTTCTCTTTGGAGTGTTACAAGCTCTTGGTGCATAAAGAAACCTTCGTCGAAATCACCGGCCGCGCCGTTCTCAAGCCCACCCACCTCTGCTCACTCTAACCGTCCGGCCGTTCCTCACGCTAGCCCCCGGCCTCTGCTCACTCAAGGCCGCCGTGTGTGACGCTGTTTCTTTGTGAAAGTGAAAATACTTTGTTTGGTCTTCCAAAAATGGACACGACTAGAAATACCAAATACACAAAATAATGTTCTTTTTAGCAGCATCATATGACCCCTTTAAGCAGATTTCGCAACAGGTTCAGACAAATTCTCCGCCTTGACCAACAGAAAAATGCTTGGTTTGAAAGTGATTTCTGTGTGAGCAGTGTTGCCAATTTAGCAATTTTGTTAATAGATTTAGCAACTTAGATGCCCCTTTATCAACGTCTTTCCAAAAAAATCACTAGTGACTTCTTGGACAAACTTTATAGTTTTCGAGACTCACTGGTATGACGTAATAGCAACATGTAGCGATCAAGCTTTAGCTACTTTCCATTGAAAGCAGGAGGCAACATTGTGTATAAACTGTGCTTAATACATCACCACACTATTGACCTTTTTTGCCCATCATATTTCACCAAAATATTCACTACTTTACTACAATAGTAGTGCAATACTTTATACAGTAGGCAACTCTAAATTTATGGGTAAAGTAAGATCTGTGGTAAATATAATTGGACGATTTGCTCTGCAATATAAACTACACATACTATACTGAAAACACCAATTTTGAAGCAGTTATGTTTTATTTTTTAAAAACATATGTTCGTAGTTACATTACATAAGATAGTTACATTACATAAGATGAAATTACATAATGATTTTTGGGGTGTGAATGTGTGCAGTACATCAAAACGTCCAAGTATCGTCAAGTTATGTTTACTGCAGATGTTATTTTAGTCATGAACTGAAAAACCCTGTTATTAAAACCCAAAGCAAAATCTCAAGACAACTCATGGTGAATTAATCTTAGGGGTCTTGACGTCACGACTGTATAAATCTGCTGTAATTCTTTGTTAGAAACCACTGTCATCAAAAATATGACAAAAATAACCTGAAAACGTCTTACGTTGCGTGAGGGAGATACTGATCCTTGATTAATTTATGATTTTACATAGCAACAAAAACTGTAGGAACTATGGTATTTGGGCAAAACTATTGTTTTTCATACCAAACTTAAGTTTTTGAAATGGTTGTAAGCCAATGTTCTGTGATTCCACTTGGGAGAAAACTGTAGACTGAATCCAGTGTGCTCTATTTGTCTTTTCTGATCTCTTGCTGTAGGGATTCATCATCACACTGACAGAAGTCTGGAGCTCTGCATGTCTGTGTCAGTGTCTGCAGTGCTCTGCAATCAGAGCACATTATGTGTGTGCGCTTTTCTGAAATTAGCTGTGTCCAAATGATGCTTGATAGTGATCTCAGCTTGTCAGATCTGTACTTATGGAGTGATTACATTGTATAAATGTCAGCATGTGTCCACTCAGTCATGTATTTATATGTTTATTTTTTGGTTTCTTGCAATGCTTTGCTTGTAGACTGCACCGCTGCAAAGCTGCAGTGTTATTTCAGGGTAACGTAACACAGGAAATAGCTGCAGGATCTGGACATAAATTTAAAGGTGCATGTGATCAACCTCTCAGAGGTTAAGTGGAAATGTACATCCGTTTGATGTCATGCCAAGCTCTTTTGTTAACAGAAAGTTTGACGATTCATTAATCAGTAACCTTAACATTAAACAAATTACTGTTCAAACTGGTAGAATTGTTTGCCTTGCACCATAAAGAAAGGGTTTGTCAATCTTTTAGATGCGACAGACCCCTAAATAATGTCAACCTTTTACAAGGGACCCCCATCCTATGTAAAAGGAAGCTATATATTTATTTTATGCATAAAGTCCAAATTTATACTAATTTAATTGCTATACTATATACTATACCAATTTAATATAGTATTCAGAAAATGTTTAGTTTCCATTAATTTCCATTAAGTTGTTTTTCCTACTCATTATAGTACTATACTGTTATTAAACAGTAGTATACTGTATATTAGTACTATAGTGTATAGTACTATACTGATTTATAAAAAAAAATATTATTTAGTTTATTTATTTTTAAATTATTTATTTATATCTAATTTGTATTTATTTACCTATTTTAATCTATTTATTTATTTTATTCTTCATTTTGATTTATTTATTTTTACACTTTTTAAACAGTTTTTATCTAAACTTGAATTGTAAAAAAAAAAAATGTAGTATAAAAATGTGCAGCTTTGTTTTTTTTGGTCCTTTTTGATATTTAGTTTCTATTAAGCCTATTAAGTTTTTTTTTCTACTCACTAAAATACTATACTGTTACATTTATATATTTATTCATTTTTATCTAATACTATTGTTTATTTGTTTGTTCATTTAAATCTAATTTATTCTTTTTATTATTTAATTTTATCTATTTGTTTACTTATGTTAATCTATTTATTTATTGTAATCTTATTTTTATTTATTTATTCACCCCTCATGTCATTCCAAACTCATCTTCTTTTTTTCTTTTCATGTTTCTTTTCATTTTTGAACAGCAAAAATGATTTGAATATAAAAACGGGACCACTTTTGTAGTGCTGTTGTGGTGTTTTTGGTCCTTTTTGGACATTGATTGATGTTTGATGAACTGTTTTTGGAGTAAAAGAGCTGTATGTGTTCTCATACCAATTTTGGAATGACATGAGAGTAAAAGTCATGACAGAATTTACATTTTTTTGCTGAACTATTCTTTTAAGATATGTTTCCAGAATCACTGTAGCCATTCACCCGTATGATAAATGAAGACAATCTCTTTGAATTATCAAAGCATGATATATTGTGGTTTGGCAATTTAGCTGAGTTTCCTGTGAGCTCTGCCCATGTCGGAAGGGGCCTCACGGGTGAGTCTAATCAATAGAGCTAAGTCATTCTAAACAAGAGCAGACTGGGGATATATTATTTGATCTGACCCATGGCTAATAAATCTCCCATGAACTGTTAAGCTGTCAGGCTGACATGTAGACGGAGGCCTGATTGACTGCCCTGTCACTGCTAAAGCTACCTCACACACACACACACACATACACAGTCTGCACTGCTAGGCCTTTCATTTGACAAATGGCTGTTCTCCAAACAGTCGGTTATTGGGGAAACTCCGTGATATACGGCCCTGTACTGCGCCGCCAGATCCGGTCCAGCTCCGGTTACCCACGGCAGCCTGATGATATCATCAGAAAAGGTACCTAACGACCTCTGCTTGGCCTTTTTTGTGGTTAGGTCCTGATTAGAGGAGTTGATTGAATGTGTGTGTGTGTGTGTGTGTGTGTGTGTGAGAAATTGCGTAATCACTCACAGGCCTGTCTTTGGTGTGGTTCGGCCGAGGGTCGCACAGAGGTCGGCTGCTAACTGTACATACACTGACCCATCAAAAAGTTCACATCTCAGCCTAAATGATTTTGGGGGGCTCATTTCTTGTAAGTTTGTGATTTGACATTCTGATTTGCCGCTTAAGGTCCATTCACACCAAGCACAATAACTATAACGATAACTATACATATATAAATAGTTTTAGGATACGTTTACACCACAGCGATATTAAAACGTGTGAAACGTTTTGCGTACAGATGATGACGTTGTCAAAACGAAATTGTTTTCAAAAACGTGCACTTTGAAACCTGTTTTCAAAATGTTATGTTTTCAGGCCTCCAAAATGCCATTGTCATGTAAATGAATGGCCAAAATGCAATAATTGAAAAAGGTTTAGTGTAAACACCCCTTCAATAATCGGCTGAATTATATGAGGAGTACACAACTAACGATAACGACACAAAGGAACGTAATCCTTGCAATCACCTTTAAAGGTGCAATAGGTGATTGTCTTCTGAAACATTTTTTGTTATGCTGGTTGAAAGTCTCTTCACATCCCGATAGCAATCATTAAGTTAAGTGGTCTAAATGTATTTATCTGTATTTATTTATTCTGTGGAAGGCGTATGACCAATAAATGTTCGTCCAATCAAAACGCTCGGTCCGAGTGTTTTAATTGGCTTTCCTACCTGCCTGTCAATGTATGTATCTGCATACCTCTGCGCACCCGGTTCGCGCAGACAGGATACGTCATCAGCGCGTTCACGCACACTGTGCAGACAGAGCGAGAATGGCAGACAAACATCAACAAGCCGATCTTCCTTCCTTTTATTGTAGTACTTTTAAAGTTTTCTCACCGTGAATGACACATGATGCAGCCCAGCGGTTCCCAGTTCAAGTCCTCTGCGCATCAGTGGTTCAACTGTAAAGTTACGAAGTTACGAGATGCTCGCGTCATGATACTGTCGTGAACGTGCATCCAAAGTGACGCAGTAGAGACGAAAATGTGGAATAAAGTCGTTATTTTTGTTTTCTTTGCGCAAAAAATTATTCTCGTAGCTTCGTAACTTTACAGTTGAACCACTGATGTCACACGGACTACTTTGTCAATCATCTTGGTACTTTTCTGGACCTTGAACGTGGTAGTTACCTTGCTGTCTATGGGAGGGTCAGAGAGCCCTCATATTTCATCAAAAATATCTTAAATTGTGTTCCGAAGATGAACAAAGGTCTTACGGGTTTCGAACAATATGAGGGTGAGTAATTCATGACAGAATTTTTATTTTTGGGTGAACTAACCCTTTAATCAGGTTAGACAACATTGAATTTAACGCAGATAAAACTAAGCTGCGAAGGTCAGACGTACCAACGCACAATATATAAGGGACTGTATTATTTTTACTTGGCTACCCACAATTTTCAAAACTGTTTTTTGGAGTTTTTGTCTACTGAAAGTTTTTCTGAAAGAAGTTTTGTCAGCTGAACAATGTTGTTAAACAGTAAAATCCATTGAAAGCATGTATTGATTACTCATCATTCTTCACCTTCTGACAAACCGCTGCTTTGCCTAATGAGTATAAATGGTGGAAAACACTGATTATTGATTATTATTATACAGTGAAAGAAAAATAAATGCCCTAACTTAAGTGTTATGCTCTGCAATATTAAGATAAATGAATAAATAGTTAATTGTAAGTGAACAGGCTGAATTTTGATTTCCTGTTGATTACTGTAAGTCTGTGTCTTTGTTAAATGAAGCCAGTTGCTTCTTCAAACGAGAGCAACTTCCTGTCCTGGTACAAGCTTTCACAAGACAACCTGACACCCATCTATTTGTCTCTCTTTCTCTCCTCTCTTCGTTTCTCTCTTTGCCCTTGAACTGAAACAGATCCAGAGAGTTATTCAATCCCCTCGTTTCCTCGTTTCGATTGTGGACACCCCTGCATGATTTAAATGGTTAAAACAGTATGTATGTGTTAATCATGCATTGCTATAAGTAATGAATTATATTTTGCTGAAAGCTGCAGTCCGTACGTTTTGCCTCTTTGTCGCCATCTCTGTTTGAAAACCTGGAATGGCAGCTGTGTGCGGAAGTATATTCCATGCGTGGGGTTGTGCTCCAGCGCGGATGAATCTAATGTTTTGAGGTGAATGTGTGGCAGTCAGTCACGGGGTAGGGC
>NW_015537995.1:511199-513978 GCF_001515605.1 Sinocyclocheilus anshuiensis
AGGAAAAAAGGATTACAATAAATCGTGCTACCAATGGTGATTAAGTGAATCGATTGGTTAGCTCATATCACATCAAACCGAGCAAATTACTATTATTGTTATACTTAGTTCTCAAATTATTAATGTTAACATCAGCACTGCGTGACTATGAGTATAGTGTGTATTAGCGTGTGATTTTCAGTTTCTGTACAGTCTAATCTCTAATTGTCATACCATTCGAATGTCATATTAAGAAATTCTTTTAACCCAAAAAGCAAATTATGCTCCCTTCGAACTGGTTGTCTTTAAAATACAGATCTTGTGTAATTCCAGGCTATCTGTAATCAGATGCACATTTAAAACTGGAATATAATTTAATTTCATTCACATGTGTTTCATAAACACATAATCCTTTCTGGATTACAATCCGCCATCAAAATGATACATTTAATTATTCCGGCTACTGTGAGAAAATGCTATAAACGATCCTCCACCTGCAGGATCCTCACATGCCATAACCTAGTAGCCGGGACTACTTTTTTATGTTTACAGACGTGACGTAATGACGCAGTGCCATGCTCGAATTTCCCGCGAAATCCTACCCGTACCACTCAAATTAGAAAACATTATTATAAGCTTACCGTTGTGAATCGGACTAAAGTAAGGCGATAGTTTTGAACATTAGCTGGTCGTGTACTTGCTCAAATATTGATTTCGGATCATTTTTGACCAAAAAAAGTTGGTTGCAGCTTTAAATAAAGTGAAGCCTTTAGAAAAAGATCTCAATTTTTATGACAATTAAGCACATTTTCCCCACTGACTTATTCTTAATACTATTATGTAAAAAAATAAAAATAAAAAAACATCAGATATAAAAATAATAGCCTATATAGTGTATAACATTTTTATATCATAAAAATTATAAATATAAACTAAAAAAACTATATCACACACATCTAATATGTCAAAAAATAAAAATAAAAAAACATCAGATATAAAAATAATAGCCTATATAGTGTATAACATTTTTATATCATATAAAAATTATAAATATAAACTAAAAAAACTATATCACACACATCTAATATGTACTATATATATATATATATATATATAATGCAGTGTTTAAAAGTAACATTTCTAGATGCATTGTGGTAATAACATTTTTTTAGAGTGCAAAACCTTTTTTATGAACGTAAAATACTGTAGATTTCATTAAACGTACGGTAGGCCTACTCCTGTACAGCTAAAGGTCTGTAGGAATAACTGAAACATATAGCCTACTCATAATGCAAACAGGAAGGCTGCTTCAGAGTAAAATATGTCAACGTAAAACAGTTTGCCAGAATTGTAAACATGGTTTTGGATTAGCTTCAAGATTCTCCAGTGTTGAGATTATGCCGGGTTTGTTTTGGCAGTGAGTTTAAACAGGAAAGTGGAAGAAGAGCGAGACCAAGCATTAAAATCCAACCCAGACATTTGAATTTTTCTGACCATCACTCACCTTCATACCACAGATGGTTCTGTTACAACCATAACCCATGTTCATAAGCCACTTTCTCTCATTCAATCCTCCTTTAAAAATTCCTTCAATTCTATAGGAAATAGTTCATTTTAGCTGAGAATGTAGGCCTACATATATGTTTGTCTGGACATGGACTAGACATGAATTTACCCCAGCTGTTGATGAAATGTTCAGTTTAACCAGAACAAGTCATCTACAATACAAACCACAGGAGAAAGCAGTACCTCTCGTGCCCTACAGAGGGCGATACACACCAGCTCCAGTGTGCAGTCCACTTACCAACAACACATAAGCCGTTTAGAACAACATACTAGCATACTACTATTTCTCCAGTATAGTATGTAAATTATGTACAGTATGCATAAAATACATACTATGTTTGCCAAAATGTGTAGTATTTAACTGAGCCACACAATCGAATACTGTATCCCACAATGCAATGCGCCCAATTTGACCTTCCATATGACAAGTACACTGCACATAGTGCCTTCTTGTATCATTACATTTGGGCGGTGTTATGCAAATCTTCCCACATAGTGACGTAGATATGTGGGGGCGTGTTAGATCGAGCCGTTTTAGGTAGGCATGGTTAACTCTTAACTTTTATAAAGAATATCTCTTTGGATTTGAGACTTTAGTCTTTGCAACTTTACAGATCTTCTTTATGCACCAAGAGCTTGTAACACTCCAAAGAGAAAGGAAAAATTGAAATCGCATCATATGACCCCTTTAATCAATTTAATGCGTCTTTGCGGTTTATTTAAAGGGGTCATATGATGCTTTTTTAAAGATCATTATTTTGTGTATTTGGTGTAACAGAATATGTTGACATGCTTTAATGTTCAAAAAACATTATTTTTCAAATACTGTACATTATTGTAGGTCCTATATGCCCCGCCTCTCTCAAACGCTTCGTTTTCTACAAAGTCCCTCCTTCCAACAAGCGCAGTCTGCTCTGATTGGCCAGCTGACCCAGTGCATTGTGATTGGCCGAACACCGCAAGCACTCGTCGGAAATGTAACGCCCCTTACCATAATCGCGAGCGTCAGCTTTCAAAATAAATGTAAAGACAGTAAATAATGTCATTAGTTTTACCATCAGTTCAAGCCCGAAAGGGGAACAGACACAGTAATGATGCAGTACACAAGCCGTGGTTAAGACAGCTGACTCCACTGTGATGTGATGCTGTCTCTCTCTCACACACACACACACACAGAGATTGTCATAGCAAAGTCAGAATTACCTCCTCTCCTAGGTTCACGAAACAGTCGTCC
>NW_015537995.1:514239-555358 GCF_001515605.1 Sinocyclocheilus anshuiensis
ATCGCATCATATGACCCCTTTAAAAAAAAAAAAACCTTACTGACCCCAAACTTTTGAACAGTAGTGCACTAT
Organism: Sinocyclocheilus anshuiensis; assembly: GCF_001515605.1. Lineage (NCBI taxonomy): Eukaryota > Metazoa > Chordata > Actinopteri > Cypriniformes > Cyprinidae > Sinocyclocheilus > Sinocyclocheilus anshuiensis. Next base: position 514,312 of record NW_015537995.1, read on the forward strand.
AGAAAGCAGTACACTAGTAGTCCATTCCACACACAGCCAACGAATCAAAGCAGACGTGCAACAAAAATGATATAACACGTGTTGAGGTATGAATTTTTATGTGAATAAACCCATACTCACTGAAAACCAAACAAACACACACACACACACACACACACACACACACATAGTGTGAATATACAGCTCAGCTCACGTCAGTCAAATCCAGAACAAGCACTAGTACCTTTCAAAACCATTGACCGTCCCAATGCATCTGAGCGCATTTCTACTGCAGTAAATAATGATGTGTGAGAAACCTTTAGTTGCATTCGTCAGGCAACACCAGCGTTTATGAACCTCTTCTGTGTCACGTTTGACACATCCAGCAGCATTATATACATTTACGGGCTTTGTATTGAATTGCTCTGCACAGATTAGATCATGAACTCCTGTAACAGACGTGTGGTAGCGTGACGTCGGTGTCTGTCGCTGCGAAAATACTCCCGGGCTTTTGTCTGCAGAATAATGACTCTTCATTTGAGGTGGCACTTGAGTTGAAAGACGAGACTCTGTTTTGACCTCCCAGGCCACTTGAAGATTCACCTGGTTCCAGGTGAAAGGTCACATGAAGGAATCTCCATCCAGGTGTTGAGGCATTGCTTTATCCTGTATTGTTTTCTCTCTGTCTTGATACGCTTGATCTGCCCATCACAGGGAACGTGAGTCCCGGCGGCCATCTTGAATGCGTCTGTGCCGCCTGGTTTCGAGAGTGAAGCTGTAGGGGTTTTTGTACCGTCGAATAAAGGCCGTTCATGGTGGTGCAAGTCAAAATCCAATCCGGGTACGTGAGCAAAGGATCGATCCTCTCGCCAAAAAGCCTGACTCTGTAATGAAAAAGAGTTGAAATCATTTATGAGGGAACAGTACTGGCGCCGGCGCCGTCACAAATCAACTCAGCTGACATTTCTATCAAAACAGCCGCTTTCATCTTTATCTTTTCCTGTGGGTTGAGACATTAACTGATTCCGATGTCATAAACTGTCTCCACTGAGTAATTGAGTGACTAATTAATCGGGCTGGGCGGTTTATACCAAGTGACAATGGAATTATGGGATTGGGAGTAGATTTCACAAATGTGACCCTGGACCACAAAACCAGTCATAAGGGTCAGTTTTTTACTGAATAAATAAGCTTTCCATTGATGTAGGGTTTGTTAGGATAGGACAATATTTGGCCGAGATACAACTATTTGAAAATCTGGAATCTGAGGGTGCGAAAAAATCAAAATATTGAGAAAATCACCTTTAAAGTTGTCCAAATTAAGTCTTTATTTCTAATCAAAAATTAAGTTTTGATATATTTACAGTAGGAAATTTACAAAATATCTTTATGGAACATATTATGATAATGATTTTTGGCATAAAAGAAAAATCAATCATTTTGACCCATACAATATATTGTTGGCTACAAATATACCCCAGCGACTTAAGACTGGTTTTGTGCTCCAGGGTCACATATAAACAAAGAAAAAGAAACACATTGAATAAACATGGAATTTCAATTAAGTCGAAAGACTCGAAACACTAAGAAAGTATTTTCTTGTAAAACACTATAATACTAAAATATTTTTTTTGACAGTGTACAGTTCATACCGCAGTATATTTGCGTGGGGATTGTTATAAATGAGAATTGCTCCTACAAATGATGACATAGAAGACGAGAGAGGAATGGTGAAGAATCGTGCAAACGTGAGAGAAGTGTGACTGTTACAGCAGTAAGAGCTGCTCTCACTGGTGCAGTATGGTACCTCTGCTCTGCTGTGTTCAGCAGGATGCCAGGGGTTTGTTTACATGTAGTGCCACTGACTCTCCAGCCCCATATTCACTCCCCCAAGACCACCCAGAGCCGCTGAGAGACAGACACAGACAGAGAGAGAGACACTTTCATGAAACGCATTCTCAGAGCTTTCACAAAAACATCTACCCACAGCCTTGACTTTTGGAGAATTTTGAGTAGATATTGTGTAAAGTAAAAATTTTGCATACATCTAATTTGTTAACATATAAATTTATATATATATATATATATATATATATATATATATATACTGTACGTAAACCATTTATTGTATACTGTTCAAATATTTTGGGGTCACTAATAGTTTTTAATGTGTTTGAAAGAAGTCTCTTCTGCTCACCAAGGCATAAAAATAGAGTAAAGGCACAAATATTGTAAAATATTATTACAATTTAAAATAACTTCTTTCTATTTGAATATATAGTAAAATGTAATTTATTCCTGTGATGCAAAGCTGAGTTTTCAGCATCATTACTCCAGTCTTCAGTGTCACATGATCCTTCAGAAATCATTCTAATATGCTGATTTACTGCTTAAGAAACATTTCTATTATATGTTATTATCTGTTTTCAATGTTGAAAACAGTTGTGCTGCTTCATATTTTTAATAACAGTGAAACTTGTTATGAAAGATTCTTTTATAAATAGAATGTTAAAAAGTACAGCATTTATTTGCTTTTGTAACATTATAAATGTCTGTACTGCCACTTTTGATCAATTTAATGCATCCTTGCTGAATACAAGTATTATTTTCTTTCAAAAATATTTTGTGTGTGTGTTACATTAATCAGAACTGAGAGGGAAAATGTGCTTAATTGTCATAAACACAACTTCAAAGTCCACAACGACACACCGATGGCTTCATTTTCTTCAAGCAAAATATAATTTAATATATATTTATTTAGATTTCGGGCTGAATCATCCTTTTCATTTTTATAAACCAAGCAGTACTTTGCTGGCTTAATTTTATAAATTAAGCCGTGCTGGCTTCAGTTACAGGCTGGATGTACATTTTGTCCCTCAGACAGAGGCTTGATGTACCTGGTGGTCTGATGCCCATGTGCGACTGTCCGTCCATTACAAAACCTCCCATTGGCTGACCATCAGGAGTGTATGGGCCACCGTGACCTACTGCACACACACACACACACACACACACACGCATTACACACATACAGTATATTACACAAGAGACGATGCTAACAAGACTCCCTTTCCAGCTCAACCAGACCATTTACTGAAACCAAACTACAAAAATGGGTCAGAAAAGATCATTTTGTAAGCATCCGTTTTGGCAAATGTCTTTGAGGCCCATTGCAAACAGCAAGCCTTTATCCTCACCACACCAACACAACTCACACTTCATCCTGAGGAGTGTGTGTGATGGATAAGGCTGAGTTAAACTAATTCATCCTGAAAAACATTTTAGGGGCAGTTAATACAGCACACGGTCTTGAGTTTAAAAATAGCACAACACAACTGAACAGAAAGCATGTTTGGAGATATTCGATTGGTCCATTTTTGAATTTAAAACTTTAAAACGTGTTTTTTTATTTATGTATTTATACCGTATACCCTAGTAAAAAAGTAATATATTTAAATTACATTTATTTCATACTAAGTATATTTCAAATCTATTACTGAGATATCGCTCAAGACTTGCTGATATAAAAATTATAATTTAACTTTATTTGCCGTACTACTTGTGCACAATGCACATTTCTTAATATTAAGTCTAAAATGTGTTTTAATGTCACTATTACTAAGATTGTATGATCTGTCTTTTAATGCAAGATATTTAAAGTGTAGCTGAAGTGTACTTGCAATAGTTGCACTTTAGCACAATCAAATATACTTCAGTATCTCTTTAGTTGGACTTCAGCAATACTTCCACACAATTAAAGTGCATTAACTACAAAATCAGTTGTTCCAATTTAGCAGACTTTAAGTATACCAGGTTAGTATAGTAAAAGTACAATTGCAGGGTATTTTTATTTAGTACATAAATATGTAAATGTATTTGTAGTATATTTAGCATGAAATCAAGCAGGTTTTAAAAATACTGTAATAACAGTACAATTGTGTAAAATTATTGCAATTTTAAATAACTGTTTTCTATTTGAATATATTTTAAACTGTAATTTATTCCTGTGAGGTAAAGCTGAATTTTCAGCATGTTTGGAGATTGTTTTAAAATTCCTGCACATTAAAACCTTTAAATTAAAAAGTTTTTAAGCCATGGTCTTAAAAACTTGATGCTCATGGCATAAAGCGCTGAAAAAAATAAAAATAAAAATGCAATGCAACAGCCAAATCCATTTATCTCACAAATATTTGCATAGACCAATAATTAAAATATGGTGCAGACGGAACACGAGAGCATGTCCTGGATGAACGGTTTTGCTCAGAGAATTGAAACAAATAAGATCTGAGTCAGTTTACAAGGCACTTGCCTGCGCGGTTGGACTGGTCGATCATCGGTTGGACGATTCTTCTCCTGGCGTTGATAAACCTGATGAAGCAAAGGAAAGAACAGGGGTGAAAACATTAAAAAAAGGCCATAAAAGCACATTTATGTTTTATTAACGCTGCTGGCTTCTGTCAAAGGCATACATCATTACAATTATTGCTCATACTTATGATTATGGATTTGAACAAACCCAGAGTATTAAACTTTGGCGTGCAACTCATCCAGCACCGCTTGTGCTCCAGACATGAATGATTCCTCAAATCATGCAGCTTATTAAGTCTGAAATCATCAGATTTATGATTTTGCCTGGTGGATAATAAAATGGACGAAAAATCCAATAGACAAGCCATATGTAGAGACCAGAATAACAGAGATGAAAGCCAGTAAGGAACACCTAGCAACGCCATAGCAACCACCCACAACATGCTACTGGCGGCAAATTTTTAGAACACTCGTTTATTTGAACACAGAACATAAATAAAACACGTTCCACAGAACTTCAATGCTTTCCGCATTTATTCCCATCCTACGCTTGACCTCTGACCCCCTGACTCAGTGACCTCACACCCCGGGCAGCGGAGCAGCTCTGCTCTTTCTCAGCCTAAAAAATTCCCCGTGACCTCTGACCGCCGGGTGCCAGGGCACAAGTCCACACATGATTAATGACCGCTCTGCGTCTCCCCAGGTGCTTCGCTCGCATTTAACCTTCACAAAGGAGGGGAAGTTCTACTTTTAATTCACAGGAAGTGAATTACACACTCTGTGAGAGGTGTCACCATCTGAAATGTTAAACAGCATATGACATTAGAGTTATGGGTGAGGAGAAGCCTGACTTTACATCAGGCCAACTTTGACCAGACGTAAACATTCACAGTATTCCCTTACTGCAAAAAATAGGAATTTACTGCAAAAGAAATAAAGTCTCAGTTTCAGAGAATATATTGTTATTTTTATTACCACGCTGGCAAACTTTTTTTTTCTTGTTTTAATAATAAATCTAACAATTCTTATAAACTCTTTGGGGAAAAAACACCTTTTATGAAGTTTTGCTTCTCACGTAAATTTATCTTGTCTTAAGGATGTGATAGAAATGTATACTGGAAAACAAGAAAAATCTAAAATTTGAGCTTTGCATATATAAACGTCCGTCAATAAGCTTTTTTTGAAAGAAATTAATACTTTTATTCAGCAAGGATGCATTAAATTGATCAAAAGTGAAAAGGAAGACATTTATAATGTTACGAAAGATTTATGTTTTAAATAAATGTTTTTTTTTTAAGTTTCTATTCATCAACGAATCCTGAAAAAAGTATCACGGTTTCCACAAAAATATTAAGCAGCACGACTGTTTTCAAAATCGACAATAATCAGAAATGTTTCTTGAGCAGTAAATCAGTATATTAGAATGATTTCTGAAGGATCATGTGACACTGAAGACTGGAGTAATGATGCTGAAAATTCAGCTTAGCATCACAGGAGTAAATTACATTTTACTATATATTCACATAAAAAAATTATTGAATTATTGAAATTATTGAAGAGAATCAAGGAGCAGAAAGATTTCACAATATTACTGTTTTTACTACATTTTTAATCAAATAAATGCCTTGGTGAGCATTAAAGCATTATAAAATGCATCATGTTTTTCCCATAGCATCCTACTATTCACATTACAATGTACTGTATGTTATGCATTAGTCTTACACACAAAAAACTATATTAAAAGTTTATAGAGATCACATGGAAAATTTAAAATGCCAATTAAAAATGCATATGTTATAAGATTTTATAATAAATTGTACATATTATGTTGCACACCACAGCTTGAGAAGCACTTGCTGCATTGAAAGCAGAGATAAACAGGAAGAGCATTCAGAGCAGGTACTATAAACACTTCTGTGAGGTTGTAGAGGGTGAGCATCTCGCTCAGCTCCGCCTGGTAGGTGACCAATCAGAGATAGGAGTCGTATCCCCAGCGGGGATGGGCCCGTCCCACTCTTTAAGGGGGTTAAAAGCTGACCCCTCACTGAACCCCTCTTCTCACCACGAGACCAAGTTTACGAGCTTCATGCCGCTGCCTGTTCACTCCAAACACACACACACACTCGTACACGGCCCAACACGCACGCCAAACACATAACAACACTATGCAGCAAGTCAAATATTTGGGGGCCCTTTCTGGTGCACAAGGGAGCAAAGAAACACATAGTACCTTTCCTTCACAATCCAACACAGAACAAACCTGCTGTGCCATATATACACTTATACATGATTACATATACCCAAAAATATGCAACAGTATTAACATATTTGAGAGAAATATATACAATTATAATGAATAAATTCTTAAATATTATAAATAATAATATTAATTAATTAATTATAAATTAATAACATTAAATTATAATAATATGATAATTAGACATATATATATTTTTTTTTTCTTTTATATATAAAATTATATATATAGATATATAGATAAATCTCACTTTTTTTTATATTTATATATTTACATATATTTTAAAAGTTATATATTAATAAAATGCTACAGTATTTTTCTTAAATAAAATAAATTATACATAAAATGTTTATATGTATGTGTGTGTGTGTAATTATAAAATTTACTAGCAATTTCAGTTAAAATGGTTACAATTTATATATATACACACAGCTAGATAGAGTCTATATGGGTGTTAAATGTTTATAATTTACTATATAAAATGGGGATGAAAAGTAACAACTAGTGAAAATATTATATTTAGCTTTTTAATACTAAATATTTATTTGCAAATTATATTATCCACATAATTTAAGTGAAAAGTTGATTTAAAGTGCCCCTATTATGCCATTTCCAATATTGCCTTTCATGCAGTGTGTAATGTAGCTAAATGTGAATGTAAATGATCTGCAAAGTTGTAAAGCTGAAAGTGCATGATAAATAAAGTTATTGTCTCCCAAAATAAAGAATCGACTCAGCGTTTTTTTGACCTTGCATGCATGTAATCCTATTGTAGGAGACAACAAAAACAATATTAGGAAAATGGCATAATAGGGGCACTTTAAAATCAACATGAATTCCAGTTAATGCTTAATGTTCATGCATACTGTCACAAATAAATATGTGTTAAATTTAAATTTAAATATATCTTTGTTTTATATCACTGCTTTTCTTTGTTTTAACATTTGTGAAAATCTCAAAGCTTTCTGATAATTTCCAGGTTTGAATAAACAATAAATCATTGTAGCCTCAGACATTCAGACCCCACTGTACATTCCTAGGCCTCACAGTTTATATTATTTCACCATATGATATTTGTAGCCTATTGAAGCTAAAACTCAACAACAAATGTTCCTGTCTGGAAACCATAGACATGAAGTGTTCTCTTAGTCCCACTGTATTGTGAGTTCATTCAGAGGACATTGTGTGTGTGTGTGTCTCCACGTTTAAATAAACCAGTCCAGCTGTTCCCAGTGATAATTTCAGTTTAATTTGACAGCAGCTCGTTTTCGCCCCTCTCGTTCCCTCACCTGTTTCCTCATACACGGACATACACACCGCACTTTCTGCGCTCTTGTTTGTGTTGGGCTTTTTCCACTCTGGTGATTAAAACGCTAATTAGTTGTCATTTTGATTATGAAGGGCTCTTGAATCCGTGTATCATTCGTTTTTTGATTTAATATTGAAAGTAGGAAAATGAGAAAACGGCTCCTTTTTTCTTTTTCGTTTTTCAAGAATTCATCTTAAATTTTCATTTTTCGTTCTGTTGTTCTCTTTATTTTTCAAAGGCATGACATTTTGTAGTTATTTTGAACGTAACATTACACAAATAAAAATTTACATTTTACCATACGACTATAAATAACAACAAAACAAGAAAACAAAAATGACGTCTTTATTCAACAATTCTTCTCCCCCGAGTTACTGTCTTCCGCCATTTTGGAGAGCATCACAACGCATACGCATACTTTCCCCTCCTAACATAAACAACGCTGATTACGCTCCAAAATGGCAGAAGACGTAACTCGGGGGAGTAGAATTGTTCAATAAATTATGAAGTTGAGCCACTGATGTCACATGGACTATTTTACCGATGTCCTTACTACGTTTCTGGACCTGGGAACATTACAGTTGCGTTGCTGTCTATGGAGGGTCAGAGAGCTCTGATTTAATAAAAAATATCTTAATTTGTGTTCCGAAGATGAACGAAGGTCTTACAGGTTTTGAATTACATGAGGGTGAGTAATTAATGACAGCATTTTCATTTTGGGGTGAACTATCCCTTTAAGATATTTCCCCTCGATGGGGAAAAAATCCAAGTGAACATCAATCAGTACTCGATATTAATTTAAACTGCATATTTAAACTGCTTTAAATATGACTGCTGTTTATTTCCTGTGCACTTCAATACTGGTCTGCGCTTGACTGTCGTCACGTCTGCTTATTGAGTTTATTTAACCCATTTTATTGGAACTGTGTGAACTAGAGTGATTAGGCTACTCACCTTAATGTTGTTCTAAAGGCTTATTATTTAATTAACACAAACATGTCCTGCTGGCACTTGCCAATTTAATGGCAGAGAATGGTGACTTTAGGTTTTTGCATATCTGTCGTAAAATAATCATATGCATCACGTGGCTTATATTCCGAGCATTCTGAAGGTATACTGTGGGTTTGGCGAGAAACAAACCGAAATGGCACGTTATTATAATTTATGAAAATCTATCTTGCGTTGCAGTCCTGTGTGCATTTCATGCCTAAAAAACATGGACAAAACTATGCAAGCTCCAAAAATATGATCCAGACTACATGAAGTAAGGGTTCAGTTGCTGCAAGCATAACCATTGTAAGTGGCGACCGCAATGTGTTTTTGTGTGGTGAATGACTGGCTGCCGAGAGCATGAAGCCATAGAAATTCAAGAGACATTTGGAAACCAAACACTCAGACTATAAAAACAAACCTGTTGAGTTTCTTTAAAGAATATATCTGTCTGTCTATCTATCTATCTATCTATCTATCTATCTATCTATCTATACATTTGCATTGTATTGGCTTGTATGTACTTTAAAACGCCAGACTGTATCAGTTTTTTTTTAAAGAACGAGTGAATAAAAGTTCTTTGATGAACTTAAAAAGGTTCTACTATGACATCATGCTGTAAAATCCTTTTTGTTTCTCATTAGAAATAACAACAGACATCACATTAGATCACTTGCTCATAACTGTTTTCTGGATTTTTTTTGTGTTTAGCTTTGAGTTGATGTTGTGTTAGTTTGATCTGATGAGCACTTACCAGTTGTTGACCTGCAGGACGGTCAGTCCAGTGTCCTGGGACAGCTGCCTCTTCTGTTCCTCAGAGGGGTACGGGTGCTGCGGGGCACAAACATTAACAATCACAAAACATTAAAGTCAAAATAAGGTCAGTTTTGATTTCATGTTGACTTTAAAGCATTTTATGCTTAGATTATAAATTCATGTAAATTTATCAGAGAGTCAAAGGTATGGCCACAAAAAATGTTCATAAGATATAATAGATGTATGTTTGAAAATGTAAAAAAAACTCAATTGGAATTGGAATATCAAGATTTTTCAAATGTATTATGTATTTTAACATTAAAATGTTATATTAAATTGTAAATTAATATATCATATTTATGTATAAATTATTTTAATATTTAATATATAAAATATAAGTAATTAAGATTACATTTTAAAATGTATTTTAATAAAACTTATAATATACACACACACCCATATATATATATTAAAAATCATAATTATTAAAAAAAAAACAGTGAACATGAAACAATAGAAACAACACAAAAATCAACAGGACTTGAAGAATCAGGTTTCAGCTGCCATTGTTCCTCTGTTGAACTGTGTTTAGCGTCTGTACTGTGTTTGCATGTGCAGCCAAACAAATTCCTTGTGTATCTTGGCAAATAAAGCCCTAAACTCTAAAGGAAAGCCCATGCGCTAATCGGAGAGCTGCCAGCTGGGATTTAGACGCCAAGCCACAAAGTCATTACAACTTGCTATCCTGTAACCAAGGGTGACGGCTCTAGCAACCACCAAAGCCTTTCTCTAAACCCAGAGGATACGCACACAGTGACAGAGGAGGTCTCAACCTGTAATTAGACAACAACTGAGCCCAGGTCAGCCATCTAAAGCTCAACAAGATCTAAAATAAAGAGGCGTGCGTATTAAACTGATCCTGAAGCAGGAGTTTTACAGCTAAATTAGAAACAATTAAGATTTAAATAATTAAGATATTTCTTCAGATGAATTACATTTTAAAACTTAATATTTATTTAATAAAACTTGAAATCTCATATTAAAATGTAATTTAATACATAAAAAGGATTTTAATAATTTGTTCTATATTATATAAAAAATTAAGATTTACATAATTAAGATTTTTTTTTCATCTTAAAGACATTAAAGATAATTAGACTTTTAAAGATTAATTACATTTTAAAATGTATTTTAATAAAAATTAAAATGTCAAAATGTAATTGACAGAGGAGGTCTCAACCTGTCATTAGACAACAACTGATCCCGGGTCAGCTGTCTGAAGCTCAAGGAGATCTATAAATAAAGAGGTGTGTGTATTAAACTGATCCTGGAGCAGGAGTTTTACAGCAGCGACTATAAACACCTCACCCATGAATTACTCTCTCTTAACACCTGTTGCACGCTGAGAGCTCTGGTAGCAAATGGTGGGTAACTTTACGAGTGACTGAGCCATGCTGGCTGGAGGTGTGTGTGTGTCCTGTGAAACTCAATGAAGAGTTAAAGGTGTGTGTGGGGTCATTATCCTGTTTACAGAGGCAGTAAAACTGTTAGGGCTCTAATGATCGGTAATTCAGGGTGAACGGTACTTAAAAAGACTAAAACACCCAGCCTCACCCGCTGCAGCTGTGTGTGTGTGTGTGTGTGTGTGTGTGATGGTCTCTGTATTGTACTCAAACACTGCGTCTAGACCTCTACCTAAACTCTACTATACCAGCATTCAACTGTTGGGTCACAACCCCCCCAAAAAAAATCACAGACAGCAGCAGACAAAACAATAGTAGATGCAAATAATAAAATGCAAAAATCAGTCATAGGTAATATAATACATTTGCACATTTTTGGGCATATATTATATACATACACACATATATAAAGACATATAAATAAAGACATTAAACTTTAATATAATTGATGTATAATTGTTTTATTTTATCTTTATTTAATATTTTATAGTTGCATTCATTTATTATTTTTTCTTCCCAAATGTGTTAATACTTTTGCACATTTTGGGGCATAAAGAGTTAATGGTAATATTATATGAGAAGTATATAAATATGTAAAGTAATATACCAATATTTAAACAATGTGTGTGTGTGTATACACACATGAAGTATTACAATGAAGAAATGCTAAATATAAAATATAAATATATTTTATTTAAATATAACTCTATTATTATTATACTGTATTTGTATTTAATATTTTATTAATATATAATTTTATATATGAAGTACTACAATAAAGAAATGAAACAGTTATTTTCAATAATACAAATATTTCAAAATTTTACTTTTTTGCTGTACTTTGGATCAAATAAATGCAGCAGAAGAGACTTCTTTAAAAAAACAAAAAAATCTTACTGTTCAAAAACTTGGTAGTGTATATATATGTTGCTATATTCTTGATTATTATCCTAATTTATTTTATTTTATTTATTTGGTATATAAATACAGCTTTATAGATATTAAATAGCTACTTTTACTTAACTTGCAGTGTAGCAAACAACTTTTTCAAATGGGTAGCTTTATAGTATCTAAATTACGAGTAGCTTGTTACTTGGCAAGCTAGTTTTAAAGTAGCTTCTCCGACACTGCATAAAACAGATTTTCATTTTAAAAAGATGTTCCTGCAAAGACCCAGCAGGCCGACTGTGATTTTCATTAACTTTGCAGCGCATCCCAAAGCGAGGCTCTCCGTTTCATCTCTGCGTCTCGTCTTCCCTCCCTCCCCTCTGCGTTTACCAAAAGTCTGGCCGTGATGAATCACCTCTCCTTTCTTTCATTCTCCCCAGCATTTTTCTTTTCCGCATCCCTTTCTTTTCACGGGCAAGGACGGAAATTCCCCGTAGGTCTAGCAGAGCCTGGTCCCCAGGAGGAGCTGTCAGAGCCATAATGGATGGTGTTTTGATAACAGCGAGTTCGACCCTGGAGAGACCCCGGGGGGGAGGAACCCCAGCAGATCCATCCTCACACAACATGCCTGTGCAGTTGGGCTAAATGAGGTCCGTCGCGCCCCCGCCCCCACCGCGGCCCTCCACTCCTCATTTTTTGGGACTGACGCTAATTGCGGCGCCCTCATTACAACCAAATGCTCCAGCGCTTCAAAGGAAAACTATGTCTGTGGAGAAACCAGCTTAAACAGTAGCATGGACAGCCTAGAAAGTATAAATACAGCCCTAAACAAAAGCCACTGTTACAGGTGGGTGTTAAATAAGTCTTATGTAGTGGCATTAACTGAGACGTAAAAGAAAAATGTTCACCCACAGAATGAAAATTATGTCCTTTCACAGCCCTGCCTCATATTTACTGAATGAAATCCAATGCTTGTTTCTTACTCATTTTGGGCTGCTGATTCTAAAAATAGTGCCTAATTTTGCTCTTGCATGTCACACTTTCTCACAAAATATGTGGAATTTGTAGCATTTTTGCTTTCGACAACCATTTGTAAGGTTGAAGAAGTCCTGTATTATCACTTCATCGTCAGAAAAACTGCCATAAAGACATCATTCCTGGAAAGAATTTATAAATCTTCATTTAGATTTTGTGAGGGGAAAAACGGTTAGTGACAAAAAAAATGTGTTGATATTTTTATATACATTTTTATACATTTTATATACAAGATTTAAAACACACACACACACACTCAAAAGTTTGGGATAAGTTAAATTTTTTATGTTTTTAAAAGAAGTTTCTTATGCTCATCAAGACTATCTATTTGATCAAAAATACAGAAAAAATTTAATTTTGTGAAATATTATTGCAATTTAAAATAACAGTTTTCTATTTTAATATATTGTAAAATGTCATTTATTTCTGTGATGGTAAAGTTGAATTTTTAGTATCATTACTCCAGTCTTCAGTGTCACATGATCCTTCAGAAATCATTCTAATATGCTGATTTATAATCAATGTTGGAAAGAGTTGTGCTGCTTCATATTTTTGGGGACCTGTGATACTTTTTTCAGAGTTCTTTGAAAAATAAAACGTTAAAAAGAACAGTGTTTATTCAAAATAGAAATTGTGTGTTACAATGTACACTACTATTCAAACGTTTGGGGTCAGTAAATTTTTCTTTATTTTTTTAAATAAATTAATACTTTTATTCAGCAAGGATGTGTTAAATGGATAAAAAAAAGTGGTAGTAAAGACATATTGTTAGAAAAGATTTCGATTTTGAATAGAAAAGTTCTTAGCATTTGAATTTGAATCATTTTTTATTCATCAAAGAATCAAAGAAAAATGTATCACAGGTTCCAAAAAAATATGAAGCAGCACAACAGTTTCAACACTGATTATAAATCAGAATACTAGAATGATTTCTGAAGGATCATGTGACACTGAAGACTGGAGTAATGATGCTGAAAATTCAGCACTGCATCACAGAAATAAATTAGATTTTAATGCACATTCAAATAGGAAACCAATATTAGAAACTGTAATAATATTTCACAAAATTTCTGTATTTTTGATCAAATAAATGCAGCCTTGATGAGCATACACTCTTAAAAATAACGGGTGATTTTGCAGTGATGCCATAGAAGAACCATGTTTGGTTCCCCAAAGAAACTTTCAGTGAACAGTTCTTAAAAGAACCATTTTGAAGAACATTATAAAAATCGAAATAACCTTTTTCGACTATAAAGAACCTTTTCTGCATTTGAAAGGTTCCATGGATGTTGTGTGTGTAAGAGTGTATGAGGATCATGATGGAGTGTAAGAGGATCTTTTGAAACGCACATATATACAGCATCACCAAATTAGGCAATATTTGGCCAAATCAAATATTGTGGCAAATCAGCAGAATTTGCCACATTTCAAGAATTTCAAGATACAGATCCAAACCTGCATATTTTTGGGACACAAAACTTAATGCAACTCTCTCTCACGCAGCAAAGAACTGTCCAAAACTAAAAAAAACAAACGCAGTAAAAGTCGAAATGACTCATACATTATGAAGAAATGACAGCATATGGGTCTTGAGCAACAGTAAGAACGCAGAAAATAATGAGAGGGTGAACCATTCCTTTGGTCTGCGCTGCAGTAGAATTAAAGGGTAATCAGCAAGCGGAGGTCTGCGAAATCACATTTACCACTGACAAACACGAATATGGAGATTGAAAATTATCAGAGCCTGGGAAGAAGCAGGGTGGAAAACATATGAATTAGGTTTTGCATGTGCTTCTCGTGTTTCTGAACTTCAAACAGCAGGATGCAGTAACGTCTGCGATGGCGCTGCATGGTGTTTGTGTGTCTGCTGGAGCTGAATGGATCAGGCAACTGTACGGGAATAAAGGTTGGGGGCGCGTTCTTTTACACCCATGACCTTTGACCCCCTAATGATCTCAGGGAATGTTGTAATGTCATCTATCTGCATGCTAACCACCTATTCGGCGCCTGAAGGAAAGCCCTCGCGTCTACAGCTCACAGTCTGTTTCATTGTTCACCTCCAAATCACTGTGAAGTATGTTTAGGTGTTTGTGCGCTGCTACAAATTATCTGTACAATAATGTTATGTGATTATTGTCGTGTTAATTCATAAGTTGATCATGTATTGGTTTAGGCCTGTACTTGCTTCTCATATAAACTGATTTTAGCAAGGGTTTGGCACTGTTGCTAAATCACACAATAGCCCAAATAACCATTTGATACAAAACATGCAAAGTAAAATGGTCTCACTATTTTAACACTCCATATTGAAATAATTATAAATATATCAACACTTCTTGCATTTTATTCACCGTCTTGGATAGATTTTTTTCCAGCTTGTGCATATGGGATTGACTCCTCTTTGAAGGATATTTATGATTCTGCCAATTTAGCAAAAAGAAAGTATCTAATTTTCTTTGCCGTTCAAAAGTTTGGGATCAGTTTGGGATTTTTTAAAATGAAAGAAGTCAGTAAAACAGGGGAGAAAAAAACAGTAATTTGTGAAATAGTATTACAATTTAAAATAACTATTTTCTACATGAATATATGTTAAAATGTAATTTATTCCTGTGATGCAAAGCGACATTTTCAGCATCATTACTCCAGTCTTCAGTGTCACATATACTTCAGAAATGTCTTTACTGTCACTTTTGAACTATTTATTGCATCTTATATATATATATATTTGGCTTTTGATGGCAAAAACTATATATTTCCAAATATATATTTTAAATATATTTCAAAATATACAAAAATGGCCAAAAATATATTAGCTAAAATATGTTTATTTATGTAAATATATTTTCTACCAATATATATTTTGATCATTTTTGAATATTTTTTTAATCTATTTTATAAATATAAATATATATATATTTAAAAGCATTTAAAATGTATATTTTGATTAAAACGTATGCAGTGTGGTTAGCACATGTTTAGCTCATTCCTGTCCTCCAAACGATAATAAAAATACAAAAGAATAAAAGCAATCTGAAAGCAAAAAACTTCTACAATCCTTCCTTCCTTAATGTTGGTTGCTCAGGCAGCCTTGTGTTCTGCTGCTTCACATCTGCTCTCAAGAAGGCAACAAACTACCCACTAATTACCCAATCTAAATCACAGCCTTTATGTGGGACACATTTGAGCTAGTGTTTATGAGGCAGTGTGAGCGCCTATTTGTTTGGAAGGAGATTCAACAAGTTTCCGAATGAGAGAGAAGGAAAATAAGGCTGCAGAAACGTCTGCTCAATTCTCTGAAAGCAATATCACTGATTACATATTCAAAGCTTGAGGGAGGGGGAGGGGCTCCGAGTCGTGCCCGCCCACTTTACCATGGAAACCGTTATCATACACATGACAACAGTAAGGAAACCCTGCTGTGTTTCATCCCAATATATCATTACACCGGTCATTAGTGCATCTGTGTGTGTGTGTGTGTGTGTGTGTGTTCACTAACTAGCCTCTAGGCAATGTGGGAGCGTCACTGAGCTTGAAATAATGTAGCCGTGCAGGTACAGACACGCCGCATGAGCTTCTTATCTTGTTCTATGCATCTGTAAGCTGTTTTATAGGTTTATATGTGGGTATTGATGACCTCCAGATTAATCTTACAAATAAAAAAAACTTTAGGTTACATGATAACTAGTAACGCACATTCACCCGCACTTTCATTAATCTTAACATTAATATTTCTGAAAACCGTAAATTCTGTCATTTACATTTATATTGCATACAGTTTAATGACGATTGGCTTTAGTTCAGCACATTCTGGTTTGGTTTTTACCCTATGAGAAAGTAATACGCAATGTAAATTAAGATTATAAGAGCTTGATTTGCATAATCATTGGGAAAGCAGAGAGGTGTTTTACCGTGAGGTGCTGGAACAGCCATGCCCTCATGATGTTGGTTGCCACTTTGGGAAAAATGCCTCTTTTCTTGTTGTTCTTCCTCTCTTTATCAGGGTCTTCCTCCTCTCCTGTGCTTGGAGACGCAACACTCTGATCCAGAAAGTCACCTGGGGAAAAGAAAGCAATTACACAGCGTTAACAGATGTGAGATAATATTCTTTGTATTTGCATTGGCTGCATTCGTTTTCATTTATATGTAATGCTTTTAAAGTGCCCCTATTATGGATTTTTGAAAATTACCTTTCATGCAGCATGTAACACAACTCTAAGTGAATAAAACTTTCTGATGTCAGACAGAAAAAAAACTGCACTGTAAAAAGTATTAACATGCAGCTGTTACCTTAAAGAGCCATTTCTGCATGGTTAAAGGTAGTTTTGTTGGTATAAATTAATGTATGTAGGACGATTCAGTGATGTTTGATAATATTTTTGACAATTATCTCATTTTACATGCAAAGAAGGCATTTAGATAAAAACCCTACTGGCAAAAAAAAAACAGTGCTTTAATTTTATGCATTAGAAGGAGGGTACAAAATGTCATGAAAATAAAACTATTTTTGAAAACAAACTAAAAAAAACTGACAAAGTAAAAAAAAAAGTATAACATGCCCTCTTCAAATTCAATCTTAAAAAAAAAAAGACATATTACAGTGTTTACAGTAATAAAAATCTTAACCATTAATAATCTTTGAAAGCATATCATCAAAAAAAAATTTATACTTAAGCATCAGAAAGAGGGAACAAAATGTCATGAAAATGAAATTGTAGCTCTTTTTGAAAACGAAATTGACAAAAAAAAGTTAAAATGTATGTCATGGGCCCTTTAAATTCAGTCTAAAAGCAAACAAAAAAAAAGTATAACAAATGTTTACATTATAAAAAAGTCTTAGCCATTAATAGTCTTAAAAGCATACTAGCTCTTTAGTTTTATGCATCAAATAAATTTAGGTTGTTTTTGGAAACAAAATTGACATAAAAAAGTTAAAGGGTTTGACATGGCTCCTTTAAATTTTACCTAAAAGCTTAAAAGAATAAAAAAAAAAGTCAAGCAAATGTTTGAAATATTAAGTCTTGAACATTAGTAGTCTTAAAAGCATATTGAGGGGGAAAAAACAGCCCTTTGTGTTTATGCATCAGAAAGAGGGAATGTATGTCATGGGCCCTTTAAATTCAGTCTAAAAGCAAACAAAAAAAAAGTATAACAAATGTTTACATTATAAAAAAGTCTTAGCCATTAATAGTCTTAAAAGCATACTAGCTCTTTAGTTTTATGCATCAAATAAATTTTGGTTGTTTTTGGAAACAAAATTGACATAAAAAAGTTAAAGGGTTTGACATGGCTCCTTTAAATTTTACCTAAAAGCTTAAAAGAATAAAAAAAAAAGTCAAGCAAATGTTTGAAATATTAAGTCTTGAACATTAGTAGTCTTAAAAGCATATTGAGGGGGAAAAAACAGCCCTTTGTGTTTATGCATCAGAAAGAGGGCACAAAATGTCATGCTTTTGAAAACAAAACTGACATAGAAAGTAAAAAGGGGTGACACAGCTCCTTTAAATTTGTCAAAAACTTAAAACAGACATCAAGCAAATGTTTACAGTATAAACAATGCTCTAGGACAGACTCTGTGCTTCATTGTGATCATTTAACCGTGTGTTTGTCTGTCTGTTGTTTCTCTTTCTCAGGTAGTGAGATACTCCGTCCGAGCCAGACTCACAGCTGCTGTTCTGAGGCACAGCGAACAAAACACACACACACACACAGATGTGGTGCTCGGGGAAGTATGTACTCTGGTTTTTATTGGCCATGGTTGGTGCTCAGAGCAGAGGAGAAAAGTCTTTATATCCATCATGCACCATTTCCTGTCCAGCACACATCCACACACACACACGCAGTTATTTAGGAGCAGTCTACCGGTGTGTGTACTTGCGTGTTTGTGTGTGCGTGTGCAGTCAGAGACCCCCGAGGCGGTGCTAAAGTGTAAATGTATGCTAGAGATGACAAACCTGCAGCAGATCTGTTTCACTTGGCACAGAGCGAGGCCTTCGCAAACGCTCGCGTGTGTATCTGTAGCATAGCGTGTGAGTGTGTTACCGTGCTCGCTGCTGTTGTCTCCATTGTGTGAGCCGGGCCGTCTGCCGCAGGCCGCAGGAGCTTCAGAAGAATGAACAGATTCGTCGTCTTCCCTCCAGAACGCCTAGAGAGAGACAGACAGGTAGACAGAGTAATAAGCTGCGTTCGGCGTAATATACGATTGGTTAAGTACAGTATAGCAGCGCATACCAGAGGCGTGCTGTAAGGAGTAATACAGAACACATGCTGCAAGAGCAAACAGTTGAAGAGTGCTACAGACTGCTGTATATAAACACACGTGCGCATGCACGCACAAACATCTGCGCAGAAATTATAAGACAAACAAACGCACTCACATACATGCACGGGATATTTTGAAAACCCATCTTATCGGCTTTAACCGAGCGAATGAAGCGGATTGATACGGCCCCGGACGCTGATTGGTCAATTGAGCGTTCGAACTGTGCTAAAATATATAATATAATAACAGCTATGATGTGAAACACCTGTGCATCTGGCCAGTGTGTGTATCACTGCACACTGCATGTACAGACCAACTATGAACGCTGCATGTCAGTGACAGCTAAATATTTTTATTATGTTGTAAAGATGCAATCTGATCAGTGTGTTGCATTTAACTGACACTAAACCTAGAGAGAAATGTCTTAACCAGGGGTCAGCAACCATTCGCACACGAGCGATAAGAGCAAGATGGATTAATATTAGAAGAGACTGGGGCTAGTTGTCACAATTTTTACTCCAATTAGTATTTCTTATAGTGACGTTATTTGTTAAAAGTAGTTCAAAGTTTTCATTACATACATACATATATATATAATGTACAAAAAAAAAATAAAACTTTGCTGTTTTATTGTAATGTTCTTTTTGCAAAAAAAAAAAAAAAAAAGAAAATTTTTTTTTTTGGCATTTTTAGAAGCACAAATATTCCAAGTAATCTCTCATAAAAGCTGCAAATGTAAAAATAAAAATCTAAAAATTATACATATAAATTATATATATATTAATTTATTAAAATTGTATATATTGTACATTTCTGAAAAATTGACCCTGTCACCCAAATGCAATTACAGAAACATGATAAATTATAATATATAAAATATATATTATATATATAAAAATTGCATATATTTTACATTTATGAAAAATCGTCCCTGTCACCCAAATGCAATTACAGAAACATGATGACATTAGTATGATATTTTAGCTTGGATATTTTTGGATATTTTACAAAACTAACACTAATTTAAGAGGGTTTTGAACTAGGTGCTTAAAACCAACATTCAAAAGCATTGTTATGGGACGTTTTGTGTGTAACTGAACTAACCTTCAATTAGTTTCCCATGTGACAACTTGCCCCAGTCAATTATATATATGTATTTCATTTATTTATTTAAAAAATGTTAAAGTAACTTATATCTACATTCCAAATTAAATGTTTTATTCAGTGATGAGTTGTTTAGGAAAGCAAATGCTTCAGAATTGAGTCAAACTAAAGTAAGTGGCTTACTTTTTGTTATCCAGTGCCAATTGTGCACAGAATAGCAACATAGTTTGGTCTTCTCGGAATAATACTTTGTATAAATAAGGAGATGTTTAGCATCTCTGCGCAATGAGCAGACGATCTTGTGACATGCTTATAATAACTCAAGATTTTCAACCAGACAAACATAATCCCTAATGTTTCAAATGCAATGATGGTGTCTCTTAAAACCACATCATTAAGAGAAACGCACTTTGAGTTATCATCACATGACACCAAACTCACAGAGAACAACAAACATATGTGCAAACAATGCAGTAAACCGAAAAACATGCTTCAGTGATTTGCATTAGGTATTGAAGACACACACAGCACACTTGACAATGTTAATGAACTCTGATGGATTATTTACAATAAATAATTAACACTTCCCAAGTTTGCTATATATATATATATATATATATATATATATATATATTCTGAAATAACAACATATATTTATTTATTTTTAGCCACTTCAAATCCTTTGTCTTTAGCGACCAGTTCAGGTGCTGCTGCAGTTTGACACCAACAGTTAGGAAGACTGTTATCTAAAACACTTTGTTTACTTGTCTCCGCCAGGAACCAAATATAATTAGAAATCTGGGAGTTTTGAGTAACCTGCTACATAAGATTGAGAATGTCTTTTTACTCGCTAAAAGGTTTCATCACACTTGTGATCATGTTACTGTGTCATTATATTCAATTGGGGAACGTATAATGTGAATTATCATATGATCTGAAATAATTTTGTGGGATTTAATTATGCATAACATGGACACTGTATAATGTGAAGAGTTAAGTTTCATTTAACCTCAAAAGAGCAAAAATGATTCATTATAAAATGACAGAAGATTGATTATCTGCTGTTATTTAATATAGACAAGGAAGACGGATAGTCTGTGGCCGTATTGTATCACATGAAACAGGAGTTTCAGGCCTCCCCACACAAACAAACTGTCCGGATAGTGTTTCAAGTTTGCTTCGCTACTGTATTTGAGCGGCTGTATTTGAAATTATAACTTCAAAATATATTAATGTATTATGAAAAGCGTATATTTTAGGTGCCTTTATGTTTTTTTATGTTTATTTATTTATTATACAGGTAAAAAAAAATGTTTTTAATGCACAAATATTCCATATATATGCAAATAAATATAGACAAATTACAAAAACATTTAAAATAGGTTTCATAACAACTTTCCATTTGCTGGGGAAAAAAAAAAACTTTTCTCACTAGAGACCCATAAATCTTGATCATATTATATACAGTGTTGGGGAAAGTTACTTTTAAAAGTAATGCATTACAATATTGCGTTACTCCCTAAAAAAGTAACTAATTACGTTACTTAGTTACTTTTTATGGAAAGTAATGCGTTACATTACTTTTGCGTTACTTTTGCGTATTTTTTTTTCCATTTAATTTCATATTTATGTTATATGTTAGCATCTATTAAACTTTTAATATAACAAGTAATTCACTTTTTCATGAAAAAGCTCTAGTGGCTTCCTGGCTCTGTACAAAGCATGAATGTACAGCATTCAAAAGCAAACAAAAGCAGAAAGATTTGAGCAGAAGACTTGCCTGGTCTGTCCCGCCTGGAGTGCGTGTAAATTCTTCGCCGTCAGATCTGGATCCCCCGTCTTTATCATCCACCATCAGATCAGTGGGCATCTTCCCCTTCAGACAGCTGATGTAGCGGTGACAGAAATTGTCACACAGCTCATGCACCTACGACAAGGGCAGACATTTATCATCAGTGATCGGCCTATATGATATTAACATGATGTAGGCTGCGTCGCTCATAATAATAATAATAATAATAGTAAGTGAAAGCCCAACCTTCTCTAATTCGAGGAGATGAAATCGTAACACTTGTATGGCTTGAATCATCTAAAACGAAACGACATATCAAGTCACAAAAATGCTTTGTGATTATCGCTTCATTTTATCCAGCAATAAAAATGGAACTGAATTTTGTCAAGTAAAATTATTAGCATTTAAATAAAGCATTTTTTTAAAATCTCAAACCACAGGGCGACCTACCAAATTATCCAAGTCTGGATTCGACGAGAAGAAAGGTTTTTCCGCCCTTATCTGAAATTAAAAAATAGCGATCGTATCGTTAGTCCGTAGGCTAATATCGAGGCACAATTTTCACACAAAATTAAATTGGGCTGCGTTGTTGGTTGCTGATATTAGTACAGCTTTTTGCTAATATAATAAAGCGCTGATAGAGAGGTAAACGTGGGCTGACCTGTTTTGAAAATACTGTAATATCTTCGTCAAAGGACTCGGACGAGCAGACGTCGCCGGTCACTCCGCTCTCTCTCGGCGTACAAGTCGCCAATTCACATTTTTCAAAAACTAGTGCAAGCAGAGGAAAGAGAGGATGCCTGCAAAACAAATCACATTCAGTGGCGTTTACAGCCTATTTGTGGCGAAAATAATGCTTTGTTAGTTCTCAAGCACAGCACTTTCATACTCGAGGCCCTGTCTTTTTTTCTTTTTCTTTTACAATTAAAATGAAATATGAAATTACATATATTTTTATGTGAAAATGTAAGTTATTTTATTTTCAGGTTCATGCAAAAATGTATGGTTGTTGTGACAACAACAGGCAAACAAAGTTCATTCTGGCATTGCTATATGTGACCCTGGACCACAAAACCAGTCATAAGGGTCCATTTTTTGACATTGAGATTTATATATAATCTGAATGCTGAATAAATAAGCTTTCCATTGATGTATGGTTTGTTAGGATAGGACAATATGTAGCTGAGATACAACTATTTGAAAATCTGGAATCTGAGGGTGCAAAAATAAATAAATAATACAAATATTGAGAAAATCACCTTTAAAGTTGTCTTTAAATTCTTAGCAATGCATATTACTAATCAAAAATTCAGTTTTGATATATTTACGGCAGGAAATTTTCAAAATATCTTCATGGAACACGATCTTAACTTCAATAATTTTTTGCATAAAAGAAAAATCGATCATTTTGACCCATACAATGTATTTTTGGCTATTGCTACAAATATAACCGAGCGATTTAAGGCTGGTTTTGTGCTCCAGGGTCACTTATCTTTAAAACCTGATGCAAATGAGGGAAATAAAAGTTAATTTGTGCTAAATGTAGTCTATTTTATTTTTAAAAATCACACTGTCTACATAAAAACATTTCCATTATTTCCAGTATTTCAGTATAAAGTAGTCTTAACAGAACATCGTAAATTAATAACACAATATAACAAGCGACTAGAAATTCTACCCTACAGCCTAACTCATCTTCATAATAAAACTCATAGTCTACTAATCCCACATACCCGTAAATGGCGTCTTTATCCCGTTTAAGTGCGTCGTTAACGAGCGACGGGACGCCGGGAGCCGCGGGGAAGTGGTGAAGCGGCGGGCCGTGACTCACATGCACCGCCTGCATCGCTCTGGCCGCGTGAGGATCCCCGTACATCGGAGACGGGATCCCGACCGCATCCATTCCGTAATGGAGCAGATCCTCGTACTGAGCACATTCAAAACGTGGAAGTTAAAAATCAGACCGGGACTTTGTTGTACACACATCTAGCAAATGTTGATATAACAACAGCCAAGGGAGTATGAGAAGGGAACAAAGCTCGATTTGTTTAAAAGGTAATAAATTGAGCATCAAAAACGAATTAACGAATCACATGTCAGTAGTTTCGAACTCAAAACAAATTAATTAACGACGGATCAGTTTTCATTTTTAGGCTCTTTGTGACTTCTAAATGTGCCAGAACGTACAACGGAAACTATTTATATATAATGCGTTGCCATTAAAACATTTTAAACACTTTTTTTTTTTTAAACACGGGAAGTTTCAATCCACATCTTATGTCAAATTTAAATTAATGCTATCTTTAAAATTACCGTATCATTAGAAACCGACATCTGGCTAAAACAGGCTATTTGCTTTTTATTTCAACGCAGTTTTCTTGTAGCTAACTGCAATTTAAAAATGAATTTATAATGCAAAATATAGCTTAAAATAACAGTGAAATGTAGCAATGTTTTAACGGCGTATACAAATAATTACTCAAATTAATATCGACGTTATGTAGCATTAAATCGGTCTCGGATAGGTATCCAACTAGAGAAATATGAGTTATAAACAGGCTGTAAGCATCAAATTACGCTTTTGGCTGTCAACTAGCCTATATATGGAATTAGTCGAGATAATTGCAAAAAATAAAAAAAATACAAATTTGAATTTGATACAAATTAAAATGATTTTTAGACGGAAATTAAAAACGGCGTGCTACAACAAATGGAAAAATATGGGAGTTCCTTTTTTGGTGGTTTTATTGCTGTGTGTATTCCAAAACAACTTAGGTGTATAAACACACATTATTCATTCAAGGAATTATAGGACATCTGACTGTAATTATGTCCATTTTATCAGCTTCCTAGTAGAATTAGTCTTGACGGCCACGTTTGAGTGTTTTTGTTGCGGAGGTTTTTACGCACCCGTTGCGCCATGAGGACTCCGTGTCACCGACTCCCTTTTCTCAACGCGTCCGGATCTCAGTGCAGCGAGGTCGGCGAGTCCCACACCGCATTCACAACTCTCCCAAACACCCAGCTCAAGTGCCCCTGATGAACAATAACATCGTAATCCACCCAAATGCTCCTGGTCAGCTTTCGCAACAAACGCAAAGCTGGCTATCTATCAGTAAGTTAGAAATCCAGTTCTCGACGCTCCGAAATAACCAAAGGGCGCTTCGGATGTCTGCTCTGTTTTTCTATTTCCAATCGAATATTTGTAGCCAACGGGTGAAAACGCAAACTCCATTCAGGTCTTTGATCGCTTGGCTGGTTATTCCTAATGCAATAACACCTCTATGAGATGTGAGGAGTGTGGAGAGGGAGGAGGAGGAGGAGAGGGCGTTTGGACTTCTTAAAGGAGACGTAAAGGAAGACCAAAGCGAACCCGTGCGTAAAGAGCGCACAAATGTATTCCGAGCATGCAGGCCACTGGAAAAATCCTGTGTAGCCCTTCAGAAACCAAATTTCATACTAGACCAGATTTTTTCATACTTGGACCTAAGCCAACCAACAGTCTGAAAGTACAAGGTAACAGATGACCAGCTTAGATTTACCAGTGGCCACTGTAAACCAGCTAGAAACCATTTCGTGTCCCATTACTACATGAAAAAAAAAGAAACATCCTAATGGCACGTGAACTAAAAGTTTAAACAATTAGAAGGAAACTGAAATATCTAGCATTTTTACTATGTACATTTCTAAAAGTGTGAAAAATACCTAAATGAAACACCGTACAGGTTTGATTTACTAAATGCATCCACTAATTTAAGTCAGAGAACGAAAAGGACCAGCAGTGATCTAATGTAAGCTGTATTTATTAACCATCCTTATGGCGCCCTCTACTGGCATTATTTGTGTTGAAAATATTCCCGCAAGCCTAACACTGACGCGACTGCTTTATAACTGCTTGACTTGAAGCTTTAGACTAAATGCCTTTATTTATTTAACTTTTATTTTTTACTTAACCTGAATAGTTTAACCTATAATGTTAACTGACAATGACAACAGTTTTCAATATAAGCTGTTTTACCGAGACCTTTTCTCGTTAATGAAATATTGAAAAACATTCCATTTTTGTTGCAGATCTATTTTTACTACATGTAAGCATGTAATACTCGTTTCCATCAGATTTTATAAAAAAAAAAAAAAAGTTAATAAAACAACCACCACCTTTTTTACCACTAGGTGGCGGCATATGAACGGATTTGACTCGACGCTTAGAGCATGGACCGAATTTGGGTTTGGAACAATTCACTTTAAAACGGCTTCACTACTCTGACCATTTCCACTATTACAGATTTCTCGGCGTTTTTAGTTTGTATTAAAATAGTTTTTAATCTTAAGTACTTTGTGTTTCCCTCAAGTCTACAAAATCTACTTGTGTTTTTGTTTCAGAAAACATTTCTCAAAAGCTAGCAATGGCATTTTAATGACTTTGCCTCTGACTGTGCTGAGAGTCTGAAAAACTGGAAACTCCTGATTCAAGTTCAACAACCACCACATTTTACCTACTTATCTCTTCGTTTTTGAGACTTAACTGGTCAAGATTTAGGCCCAATGTATATTACATGCACATTTTATAAAGAAATGATCATTACACGCTACATGCTACAAGCTGATCATTTGCTGATCAACCTGCAACTGGGATCTAAAAACCAAACCAAACAATTTTCCGAGGCTGCTGCTCACCTCATGTCTGATTGCTTCTCAAGACGGCAACTGACAATCACATAAGCAGATGACAGTATAAACAAAATAAAACCTTTCAAAATTATGTAATTTTTCTAGTGAAATATGGCATAGGTTTGCTCAGTTATGCTCAGCTCTAAGATTTTTTATCAGCATTTTGCACTCTTTGTTGTTTTCTAAGTAGCCTATATGTATAGTTAAAGTCATGTTTACATAAACCTTGCACAATCTGCAAAATACTAATAATTAAAAAAGAAGGATCATAAATCGCACGTTGCTTTATTTAGTACTACCCTTAAGCTTTTTCACATAACAGACATTTACATGCAGTCCACAAGACACAATAATATCTGCATTTATACAAATGAAGCAGTTCAAAAGTTTATATATTGATTATCTATACTGTGCATCATTACCTGAATGATCCACAACTTTTTTATGATTTGTTTTTAGGGTAAGTCCCATGTTTGCCCTGAGCAGTCCTTGTTCTGCAATGTTCTTCAGCCAAATCCTCCAGGTCTTGTACATTCTTTGGTTTTCCAGCATCTTCTGCATGTCTAGATTGTATGATTTTGAGTTCCATATTTTCACATTGGTGTCAACTTTGAGGGACTCACACACAACTATTACAAATGCTGAAAACATTCACTGATGTTTAAGAAGGAACACAATGCATTAAAAACAAGGGTGTGTAAACATTTGCACAGGCTGATTGGGAGTAAATTGTTCTTATTTTGTCTTCTGGGAAATATGCAAGTATTTTATGTAACTTCTGAAGGGCAGTACTAAAAAAGATCTTTAAACAAAATAAAGACAATTTCCACCAATCATCATGTTCAAAAGTTTACACCCCCTGGCTCTTAAAGGGATAGTTCACCCAAAAATAAAATCTGTCATCATTTACTCACCCTCAAGTTTCACCAAACCTGTATGAGTTTCTTTCTTCTGTTGAGCACAAAAGAAGATGTTTTGAAGAACACTGGTAACTAAAGAGTTGACAGCAACCACTGACTTCCATATAGGAAAAAATACTATGGAAGTCAATGGCTACTGACAACATTTTGGATATCCCAGTATTTTGCCTTGAGCATCAGTGAATGTTTGCAGTTTTGATCATTCAGGTGACAACACACAGTATTAAGCACTAAATATCACGCGTATTATAAATTAGCAGTACTAAATAAACACAAAATGCATTTTTTATAATCGATTTATATAATGGGTCAAAATTATTGATTTTTCTTTTATGCCAAAAGTCATTAGGATTTTAAGATCATGTCCCATGAAGATATTTTGTACATTTCCTACTGTAAATAAATCAAAACTTAATTTTTGATTAGTAATATGCATTGCTAAGAACTTTTGATTTTTTTGCACCCTCAGATTCCAGATTTTCAAATAGTTGTATCTCAGCCAAATATTGTCCTATCCTAACAAACCCTACATCAATGGAAAGCGTATTTATTCAGCTTTCAGATGACATCCTACATCTCAATTAAAAAAAAAACTGACCATTATGACTGGTTTTGTGGTACAGGGTCACATGTGTTCTCCTAAACTTTGTTCGCTGTAAGTTTTAAAGCAAATACGTTTTTATTGGGAAATAATAACCCAGACCTACAGATTAAGGTGAGAGGAGGCACTAGACTAGGTGGCAGGACTTTGGCACAGCCCGTCACACCGGAGATCCCTCGGTCCAAAACCGGCTGCAGTCGTTCCAACGTGACGTCATTGCTTCCGCAACACCCCCCATCACCCCCCACCCCCAGTGTCGGCGGCTCTCGCCCGCTGCTGACTACACAATCCAACATGGAGTAACGAGAGATGGGGCTCCTCTTCGAGACCAGCGCGCAGTCTTCAGCAACGGCGGGCGACGCGAGGCGAGAAACCGTCGATATAGCCAAAGGGACGCTGCATAACGCGAGGATTAACCAGATGCATTGCAAACCGTGACGGGTAAAGCGCAGTGCGCGAAGAAAGAACGAAAATAAGGAACGCCGAGAGACGGATTTGGGGGAAACTCGTTGATGCACTGGACTTTAAAAGAAGGCGAGGTGGAAAATCGAGACGACATGAAGCCCGAACGCTGCGTGCCCGCGGTGGGATATTATTTTTATTGTAGGTGAAACGTGGGGAAACATGACTGAGGAATCGCACCCAGACGAGTGAGTATTCACTTTTTGCGAAAACGACGCATGTGGACGCGAATGGAAATCTCATCCTGTGTCCAAGAATGCGTTGCCGAGCTAAACGAGGGGTCAGTCCGATGCAGGGAAACCGTGCATATGCGCTTCTGCGAGAGACGCTGGAGATGTTAATACTAAGAAACAATGCAGTGTCAAAGAGATTTGAGTGTTGGGCCCCTGCTGCGGGGCTCTGGTCTCAAACCGAGAAGGGGGGAGGAGGAGGAGGGGCTCGAGCGGAAACATTTTGTGGAGGGATCCTTTACTGAATACTTTATATCACGTCGACGCGAAAGGCGAATTAGCGCTGCGAGGAAGCAGATAGACGACTGCAAAGTTTCTAAACACACAACGCTAGAGCAACGAGCTCGTATGCGCTCCCAGAGCGCCCGTTCTTGGCGTCTTTCTTTGTGGTGGTCTGACATGCTATATCCGCCATTTCTTTTTCGTGAATCGCTCACATTTGCATACTGTCCTTCATTCATAAAAATACAGACGGGGGCGCGTGCAGCAGAGAGCGCCTCAGAGCCGTGCTGATGGTAAAGCAGGCCCTATATGGCATATACAGGCCTATATATGCTTTTAAATGTTGAATTTAAGCAGGCAGCTTCCTCCACTTGCAAGAAACAAACGCGAATACAAACATGCAATGAGCTGCATGATCGTAGCGCACAGTATTGGCAACAGTAGCCTATATACTTGTTTAGCAAGTTTTGAGTTTTTTGCGACATTCTTCTGCCTAACATAAACACTCATATCTCACGGTAGTTTGACTCAAGCCGATCAAAGTCTCTCTGATAGAATTAGGGCCGAGTTAAACGGCTCGTTAACGTAGTGAGCTCTTTATGGGGCTTAAAATGAACGTTTGGAACATACACTCAATCTTTATTAACAAGGTGTTTATTTAGTCTGTCTTTTATGCCGGAATCCGTTTTGATAAAACGATTATGTGAGTTTTTATCGTTAATGCTAATGTAATGAAAATTATTCGTTTTAATAATTATTCTGAAGGAGACTGGTGTTGTAACATTTTTTTTTCAACGCAACTTGTATTGTTACAACGCAATACAGTATTTTACAGTAAACTACTGTACAGTATTATAACCTGTGTAAATGAATGCGATAAAGAGTGATGTGTTGTTATTACCCCCGTTGTAACGCCAATTGAAAACCTAGGTGTTTTATATTCTGAGCTTTAATTCATTATGATAATCATATTTAGCTACCTGTTCAGGAAACAACTAGAAAAAGAGTTACAAAACAGTTCTAACACGTGTGCGTGTTTGTTTAGTCACATCAAAAACATAATTTTCCTTTCACACAGTTATCCAACGTCAACTGTCTTTAAAACTTTTAAACGTAATGTTTTTTTTGCGATATATTTATTGTGTGGAGCTATAATACCGCGATGTATAGTCCAATACAGGCCACTTGTCGCTATGGGTTGCTTTCTGATCGAGAACTTGTAAAATGCACCGACGTTGTAGGAATGGCCTGTTGTGCAAAAGTTACATTTTTCATTTTAATTGCTTGAACTCAACTTACATGTTTCCTCTCCCTGAGATGTATAGCAGGAGCGTAACCCCGAAGCTGGTGGGGAATTTTTCTTATTTAAATTTATGGCACACTGACGCCCGTTTGAGTAAATACGTGTGTCACACTGGGATGTAAAGGCCCATATAACAGCCCGAGGTTGTGAAATGTTGACTTTTATCGGCGGAGGGGAGGGCTGTGGGCTGCTCCAAAATGGGAGGAGGTTTCTGAGAAGGCGCTCCCTGATGATTGTGAAGGGAAACAACGGTGAGAGGATTAAACAAAGATCCGGCGGAAGTGAAAGAGGTGGGTGACGCGGTGAAGCGTAACGTCGCTGTCACGCCCCTCCATTGTGTGATTCTCAATCACGTGCCAATAATGAATGGATTATCTGCACAATTCATTTCACTGCAAGGACATCTTTCTCTTTTACTTAATAGGCCTCTCTCTCTTTTTGTGTAGTCTAAACCGTTATGGCCCCAGGTATCACAGATCAGAGTTTCATGTCTTGCAAGTTGGAAACATATATCTGGATACTTTAACAACAGTTAAAAAGTCTGAACACCATTGCATGAGGTTGCAAAGCAGTTGCAAAACAAATGCCTTAAACTTTACTGACCCCAAAACACTAAAGTGCCCAAATGCTTTTTATTTTCTTTGAATAACTTTTGAAAACAAACTTAAAGAAATAGTTCACCCCAAAATGAAAATTCTGTCATTTACTCACCAATCACCATCAAGTTGTTCCAAACCTGTTTGAGTTTCTTTCTTCAGATATAAGATATTTTGAATGAAGTTGGTAACCAAACTGTTGACGGTAGCTATTGACTTACATAGTATGGAAAAAATAATAATATGGAAGTCAATGGCTACCGTCAACCTCCACACATTCTTCAAAATATATTCTTTCGTGCTCAACAGAAGAAAGAAACCCGTTTGAAACAACTTGAGGATGATTAAATGACTTTTTTTTCTTTTTTTGGGTGAACTATCCTTTTAAGATTGTGAAATGTGATGCTTGGTTGCATTAAATGTGTATTTTTTTATGCAGATTGGTTTTGTTATCTAATGCAATGACATTCATGCAGTGTTTAATTGTGCCTTTAAGGGTCTATATACATTTTGGGGGCCACTGTATCAACATGCCAAACATATTTATCACAAGACCTGGAGTGGCAGACAATTGTCAGACAGTTTGTTTTATTTTTTTTATTATTTGAAAGTGTTGTTTAAAGACATGGGATTGGACATGTATCACTTTTGTGCTATATTTTTACATGAAACCATTGGCGCCCACTTTATGTATTTTGAGTTCACTTAAATGATACTTTCTAAATAGGCTAATGGATGTGCTTGGAATTAGTGTTGTTCTCGCCACTTCCTGTGCGTTATTGCAAATGACCTCTGGGCCATTATGTCTTGTGTCATGATGCATGTTTGCTCTCGCCGTCACATAAGTTCCATTATTCAAAATTAACTGGATAATTCAGGTTCATTGTGACTGAACATTTAGAGATCAATGTCACTGTTTGGGAATGGCAGGTTTAAAGGATTATAAAATTAAAATCCTGTCATTATTTACTCACCCTTATGTCATTCTGTTGAGCAAATGAGGGTAAGATTTTTGTTTTGGTTGAACTATTCCTTCAAAATGTTGAAGATTTCAGAGTTTTCTGGAAACTCTAGTATGCTGGTGTTTGTTTGACTGTTTTTGGCTTGGAATGTGAGTTCCTCAAAAACGTGCTGAGCAAACCAGTGGCTCCCCATTGGTAATGACTGTAGCCTGAAGGTGTGTGTACGTGCTCACGTGAACTGGCTGGTGCCCTGACCGCAGACCCGGATGCCCTCTCCAGCCTCTGGGCGCTTGGGAAGAGTCGTTGGGGAGGGGAGGAATGTGATCTATATTGATCACACCAGTGCAGCCCCATTATGGGTCAATAATATCTGAAAGGGGACGAGAGTGACATTGAGGTAAAGTCAGTCCAGATGAACCCTCTGCTGGATCCTCCATAGTTCTGATGGATTTACGGTAAGGATAAGGATTGATTTCCCAGCCAGCCGCTCACTGGAAGTGTGAGGGTAGTGAAATGCAGAATGAAGAGACTACAGCGCTGTGACGGGAATTAAGTTTTAAAGAGTGGAAGAAGATCGGAATGAAGCGCTTTTCCTTTGTATGTTGTTCAGTGTGTGGGAGACAATGGTTGCTATGGCAGCTGCATATGTCATTGCACTGTGTACACTGTGAATTAGCCACTTTCACATTTACATGTAATCATTTAGCAGATTTAATCCAAAATGACTTGCAAAAAAAATTGTACAAGATAATCTATTCATAGTCTGATAATCAAAATGCTAACGCTATGAGCAAGTTGATATCATGGTAAAGTTATACATCACCAAAAAAAAAAAAAAAATTTATATATATATATATATATATAATATTATATAAATATAAAAATATGATATACAGTATAAGTAATCATATGACAATTCATATTTTTGGAAAGTCATGAGTAGTTTTATCTGTTTATGTAGACACAAACATACATAAAGAGATTGTATATGCATGATAAGTCTGAAAGTAATTTTACAGACTCTAACAAAAACTCTGAGATAAAAAGGCTGAGATAAAGAGGAAATGAACTCATGTTCTTGTTGTTTACAATTATTTCTCAACATACGTTCTTTAGCGATGTGCTGATTTTTTGTAACTTAAGTTCCTCTGTGACTGGCTTGTAATGTTCTCCATACCATGATGTTACTGCTTGTGCCTGAAAATCACTGTGTTCAGTGCTGCAGACAGTTCCTCTAAGGAATAATTCACCAAAAAATAAAAATTAGCTGAGAATGTGCTCACCCTCAGGCCATCCAAGATGTTGATATGTTTGTTTCTTCATGGGAACAGATTTGGATACATTTAGCATTACATTATTTACTCACCAATGGATCCTCTGCAGTGAATGGGTGCCGTCAGAATGAGAGTCCAAACAGCTGATAAAAACATCACAATAATCCACACCACTCCAGTCCATCAGTTAATGTCTTGTGAAGTAACAAGCTGTATGTTTATAAGGAACAGATCCATCATTATACTGTTTTAACTTTAAACCATTGCTTCTGGCCAAAATATTGGAGTCCATAATCCATCATATTGTTTCTCCAGTGAAAATGTCCATCCCTTGTTGTCCTCTCACATAAAAATTCACAGACATATTTGTTTAGAGATATTTTAGAACTATTTTTGCTTGTAAACAGTGCTTGATCTCTTCATATTTCTCTCCCGATTCAGATGAGACAACTTTTTACTAGAGAAAGCAATATTATGGATAGAGAAACAAAGGTTTGAAGTTAGAACATCTGAACAATGGATTTGCTTCTTACAAACACACAACTTTTCACTTCACTAGACATTAATTGATGGACTGTTGTGGTGTGGATTACTTGTGGATTATTGTGATGTTTTTATCAGCTGTTTGGACTCTCATTTTGACGGCACCCATTCATTGCAGAGGATCCACTGGTGAGCAAGTGATATAATGATAAATTTCTCCTAAAATTTCTTCTAAATTTCTCATCTGTTCTGATGAACAAACAAACTCATCGACATCTGGGATGGCCTGAAGGGGAGTATATTTTTTGGTGAACTATTATTTTAACCAATCGTATCTCAAGGTACATCCCAAAATACCACGTAGCAAATGACAAAATTAAAGAAGAGGCTTCATTTCTGAACGTTTTTGTATAACTGTTAGTGGACTTAAATCCTTGTGAAATGTTCTGAAGTCAAGCAATTTATGTTTTCTTGATCAATAGTTGACATTTCCATTCTTTACAGATGTTTTTTTTGTTATTACCAAGGGAGGCAGCTGAGGGAAATATGAGGGTGATTTGGATTTGGTATTTGTATTTAGACACTTCCGCTACACTTTAAAACAATTTTTTTTAGATATGAGCTGTGAAGCAAGTATGCATGAATGTTGAAGTAGTAAATCAGCTGTTCTGATGTTGACTGGCAAATTCATTCCAGCATTAATACGATGCAAAGATGAGCCTGTAGATTTGTGTTAAGTTCCCATGCTCTGCTGCAGTCACTATGTAAATTATGTTCTGAGAAATCCTCATCCCAAGTTTTGCATTCGTTAAACTGTCTGTCATATTTTGCACACGGTTGCACATAAACTAGGTTCAGCATTTTGGATGGCATTATCATATCTCTGCATAAGGCTTATCACTGTCTTTAAACAACGACCGGAAATCTCATTAGCATAATGAACATCATCCTCTTTAAGATTTCAATAGAACCCTCATTTGCAATGCAGAGCTGACATTTGTGAGCTCAGGCTTCTTCCAGAATGGATTATGATGTCATCATTATGAGTCAAGCCTGGGTCCAATCAGGCTACCTAGGTTGCTGATATTTTAGCATAAGCTTTGACATCATTGAACCAAGAAGCGCAGAAGGCTTATTTGAGAATCACAAAACCGCTTACTGACACTCAAGTCAGCATATTTGTATGTATAAATATTTATATATTTTTGTATTTGATATTTTTTATAAATATTAATTTGTGGCTGTCTGGTATTTTTTATTTTTTACTTATTTTAATATATATATACTGTATATAATCTTAAAATATATCAGACATTTTGACCTTTTCATGACACGACAAGTTAGTTTCAAATGGTTTCAAATGCAAAAACCCAAGAAAAAATCTTTTTATTCGTTCTTAAAAAATATTTAGATATGTACTTTTTTAAGATGTAAGGAAAATGTTTTTATTTCTTGCTTGATGGTTACACCACTTGACATTTATAGTCAATAATTCTGAATTTATATTGAAAATAAAATGGGGTCGGCGCCCATAGCCTTGTGGTTAGTGTGTCGACATATAGTGCAACTGTGCTCATGGTGACCCGAGTTCGAATCCCACCTCGAGGTCCTTTGCTGATCCTGCTCCCTTCTCTCCTCCCCTCTCACTAAAAAGGCATAAAAAGGCCATAAATATAACTTAAGAAAATGAAATGGGGTAACACTTTACCGTTAGGTCCCATTAGTTAACAATAGATGATGCATTAACTAACAATGAGCAGAACATTTGTTACAATGTTTATGTTAATTAATTGAAATAGTGTTCAGTGTCAGTTCAAGTTAGCTCAGGTCCATTAAATAACATTAACAGATACTTTTGATTTTAATAATGTTGGAATTAACATTGAATAATATAAATAAAGCATTTATTAGTGTATTGTCTCATGTAATAAATACTTTTACAGAAAGTATTTTTCTGTTAGTTCATATTAACCCATGCAGTTAACTAATGTTAACAAATGGAACCTTATTGTAAAGCTTTACCATAAGCGGTTTAAAAAAATGCATGAAACCAACATGAACACAATGAGTAACTTTCTGAAAACTCGCCACATGTGTTTTAAACTAGACGTCTTCTTTTAATCATCTCTGACATTCTTATTTGTCATTGAACCACATCACAACATCCTCGTGTCTCTCCCTGCAGTGACAGTTACATAGTGCGAGTGAAAGCTGTGGTGATGACGAGGGATGAGTCTAGCGGGGGTTGGCTGGCTCAGGAGGGCGGTGGTCTCAGTCGAGTGGGTGTCTGTAAGGTGGTCCCAGCTGACCTGGAGCTCCTGGGACGGAACGGCTTTCTCATCTTTGGAGAGCGGCTCAAAGACAAGCAGGTTAGAGAGCTGTCGACGTGTGCGAGTCTCCAAAAATCTGATTCTTCAATCCTAATAATTGTGTTTGTGTTGATCAGGTGATCCTGCAGTGCTTTCTGAAGAAGGATCTGGTCTACACTAAAGCCACGCCCACTTTCCATCACTGGCGAGTGGACAACAGGAAGTGTGGCCTGTCGTTCCAGAGCCCCGCTGATGCTCGAGCGTTCGATCGCGGCGTGAGGAAGGCCATCGAGGACCTCACAGAGGGTGAGTGGGTCCGTGAGGAACATGAGAATGGTTTACTGTTTAATGTGTAACAAGTTGACTAAGATTATAACATGAATCCTTTTCCCCCTCCAGGCTCCACTACTTCTTCCTCCACACTGCAGAATGAAGCCGAACTGGGTGATGATGATGTTTTCACGGTAAGTCTCAGACTAGAGCCGGTGTATTTATGTATTTGCCCTCAAATGGCTTAAAAGGATGATTTATTATTTATTTTCAATCAGAGGAGCCATAATTTCAGTATTTTCTTTAATATACCCCACTCTGACGATCCTTAGTAATAAACATCAAGATTTACTTGCACAGATTGTTTTAATATGACTTTTTGTGCACATTTTTGAGTGATGAAACAAATTGTTGAAGTGATTCATTTAAACTGTTGATTCATTTCTATGAATCAGTTCAAACTAAGGTTTTAAAACACTTTTTTGTTGTACATCTAGGCATTGCTTAACTTTGTATCACCAGAAAAATCATTGTGAATATATCATGAATATTCAACATATCAACAGCGTGTTGTTATAATCTTTTTTTCTATTCATCTCTGAGAATAAATGCTATTAATGGGTCAGTTGCCAGTATTGTTCTGTTGGCTGGTTTTGTCAAGTGTGTGTGTGGGCTGTGCTCAGGAAGTGACCTTTACTCCCTTTCGTCTTCCTATTGCTCCTAACTCAACACAACAAAGCCACGCCAAAGCCTTTAGATACAATGGTCCGTTTTTCACACGCATGCATTCAGAAACTAAATTATACAGAGTTAAAGGGTTAGTTCAGCCAAAAATGAAAATTCTTTCATTAATTACTCACCCTCGTGTTGTTCGAAACCCATAAGACCTTCGTTCATCTTCGGAACACAATTTAAGATATTTTTGATGAAATCTGAGGGCTCTCTGACCCTCCCATAGACAGCAAGGTAACTACCACGTTCAAGGTCCAGAAAAGTACCAAGATGATCAACAAAGTAGTCCGTGTGACATCAGTGGTTCAACTGTAAAGTTACGAAGCTACGAGAATACTTTTTTGCGCAAAGAAAACAAAAATAACGACTTTATTCCGCATTTTCGTCTCTTCTGCGTCACTTTGGACGCGCGTTCACGACAGTATTATGACGCGAGCATGTGGCGGCGCCACGATAAAGTCGTTATTTTTGTTTTCTTTGCGCAAAAAGGTATTCTCGTAGCTTCGTAACTTTACAGTTGAACCACTGATGTCACACGGACTACTTTGTTGATCATCTTGGTACTTTTCTGGACCTTGAACGTGGTAGTTACCTTGCTGTCTATGGGAGGGTCAGAGAGCCCTCAGATTTCATCAAAAATATCTTAAATTGTGTTCCGAAGATGAACGAAGGTCTCACGGGATTCGAATAACACAAGGGTGAGTAATTAATGACAGAATTTTCATTTTTGTGTGAACTAACCATTAAAGAAACATGAATGTGTGTTACGTTTGGTTGGACTTAAGGCTTTAGGTGTTCAGCGATCAGCGTTTGCCGTGGTGTTCCTCTAATCGCTAACTTTAGACGTTTATGACTCACAGCTATTCATACAAGCCCAGCCAGACACTGATTATTACTAATCAGTGTAGTCAGTTGCTCCTAAGTTTAAAGAGGGAGAGATGGGATGTGTGCGGTAGGTTTAGAATGGGCAGCAGCTGTTGGATGTCTTATTCCCTCTGAGGTAAAGTCTAAAGTGATAATTAGCACAGCCACAAATACATTTCCATCCAGACATTACACATACACTCACAACTCTGCATGCACTTAGTATGCATGTAGTATGCATTCACACTTACATACACACTCAAGACACTTTCATCTATCTATCTATCTATCTATCTATCTATCTACAGTAAAAATGTTTAGTGTTCATTTAAAATCTTATGTTGAAAATTATAATATTTGTATATTATAATTGTATTATAATTAACAAATAAAAAAAGTTCTGCAATAAAAGTAAGAAATAAATTATAACATGTTTATAAATGAATTGTATAAATGATCTTATAATTTATATTTGAATACGCCACATATATTATCTTTTATTTATTATTATTATTGTTATTATTATTGTTTTTTGAAAATAATCATATAGATTTTTTTGTAAATATAATGTATAAATCACTTTATTTTTTATGGTGAATAAAATGACTCATGTATATTCACAGTAAAATATTGTACATATTGTGCAAGTAAAATGAACATTTAAAGTAAAAAAGTTTTTAACAAGACAATAGATGTACTTTAATGTTAAAATATTGCTAAAATAATTTTTGTTTGGTTGTTTTTGTAAAACCTTTTAATTTCTGGTTGAAAACATAAAACAATATTCCCAAAAGTCCAAAAAGATGCATCACATTTGCTTATATTTTATTTAAATGGTCATTTCTTCTCGTTTTCCTATGTTGTGCATATTGGGGTGTTTACGTTACTTTTTGTTGTCTAGTTATTGTTTACTGCATTATTTAGTGTGTGTGTTTCACATGTGTCACCCTGATGCTGCAGCTGCCAGATTTGTGCTGTAAATTCAACAAACGTCTTTTACAGTGTAGGGTAGATTTCAGTCTTTGCAGAAGAAAGGAGCCAGATGACTTAAGAGAGGAGAGCTGTGTTTGTAATCATCTCAAGCTCTTTCTTTCTCTCTCTCTCTCTCTCACACACACACACACAACACACACACTTGAGCTATTGATGGCTTTGTGGCTCTCTGTCAACTCTTAAAGCAGATGCTCACACACACACACACACTGCTGGCTCTCGTTCAGGCTCCAGGCTTCAGGAAGAGCCACAGGAAGGAGACAGTGTGGATTTCAGGGGTTGAAGGTCAGAGATAATAGTGCTGATGATAGTACTCAAGCACTTCATTTACACAAACCTCGTGTACCCGTACACAGAGTCAGAGGTCAAGCAGAATGACCTGTGCTGTGTTGCTGTGGAACGTTTGAAATGCTTTTATACAGATCCATTTCTGTTTTTATACAAACACTTTCTGCTTTTTTTCTGACATGGTGAATGTTAAATGTGAAGTGATGATTTGATGCATTTCAATGTTCTATTTTTTTGCTGAATCCAAGTTATAATTAATCTTATATCATGGTAACGCTATAAATCTCAACAAGGCTATTTTTGCTGGAAATTCAGCGAAAAATACAACTCCGTGACCTTTGTTCAAGGGCGAGGATTCGTTTGGTTTGTGCCACCATGATCCTGCCAACATGCTCAAATTGGGAAACAATTTCTATTCTTGCTCTCTCTGTCTGTCCGTCAGAATGCCACAGACAGCTCGTCTAACTCTTCTCAGAAGAGAGAGCCGTCCATACAGACGCTCGCACCAATCAGCTTCTCCGAGCCCCACCACTGCATTCTGGGACATCTCTACGACCAACACAGACACTCTAACCGCTTCTACCTGGAACAGGTGAGTTTGTATGAATCATTTGTTTGTGCAAAATTTAGTAAAGTTATTGGCATCACAATGTACTGTTTTAGTGTACTTCGACTCCTTACTTGCAGTATATTATTTAGACACTAGGGGCAGTATATTGTTTCCATTTTTATATAATAATTTTTAAAGAATTTTAACTATTTTATAAATTTGTTTGAATCTTCTGAGTTTGAATCTTTCTTTAAATAAATAAACAACTTTATTTAAATGAAATAAAATGTTGTTTTTAGAAATTAAATTATATAACCATTTTATTCATAAATAGATTATTTTAATGAAATACGGTTAGATATATATGGTTATAGATATAAGTATTCATTTAAAA
The DNA here is from genome assembly GCF_001515605.1 of Sinocyclocheilus anshuiensis. Classification (NCBI taxonomy): domain Eukaryota; kingdom Metazoa; phylum Chordata; class Actinopteri; order Cypriniformes; family Cyprinidae; genus Sinocyclocheilus; species Sinocyclocheilus anshuiensis. The sequence goes on from NW_015537995.1 coordinate 554,576, forward strand.
TGTATATTTTATATATATATGCCTTATTTGTGTATTTGTGAGTGTATATATACACTACCGTTCAAAAGTTTGGGATCAGTAAGACTTGTAATGTTTTTTAAAGAAGTCTCTTCTGCTCATCAAGGATGCATTTATTTGATCAAAAATACAGAAAAAATAGTAATCTAACAAAATGTTATTACAATATAAAATAATGTTTCTATTTTAATATTTCTGTGATGCAAAGCTGAATTTCCATCAGCCATTACTCCAGTCTTCAGTGTCACATGATCCTTCAGAAATCATTCTAATATGCTGATTTATTAGAATTATCAATGTTGGCAACAGTTGTGCAGCCAAAAATTTTTTGGGAAACTGCGATACTTTTTTCAGGATTCTTTGATGAATAAAAAGTTCAAAAGAACAGCATTTATTCAAAATATAAATCTTTTCTAACAATATAAATCTTTGCTATCACTTCTTATCAATTTAACACATCCTTGCTGAATAAAAGTTTTAATTTCTTTCAAAAAAAAGAAAGAATAAAAATTTACTGACCCCAAACTTTTGAACGTTAGTGTATATAGTTAGAAAAGATTTCCATTCTAAATAAATGCCCTCCTTATAACTTTTTATTTATCAAAGAATCCTGAAAAAAAGTATCACAGTTTCCAAAAAAATATTAAGCAGCACAACAGTTTCAGCACTGATAATAAATCAGCATGATTTCTGAAGGATCATGTGTCACGGAAGACTGGAGTAATGATGCTGAAAATTCAGCTTTGCATCACAGGAATAAATTAG
>NW_015537995.1:555485-587663 GCF_001515605.1 Sinocyclocheilus anshuiensis
ATATATGTATGTATATATGTATGTATATATGTATGTATATATGTATGTATATGTGTATGTATATGTGTATGTATATGTGTATGTATATATATATATATATATGTATGTATATGTATATGTAATTTACTACATTTTAAAATTCAATATGATAAATTGAATGTATAAATTACATTTTTATTATTATTTTTTAGAATTATTATAAAGTGTTATGTTAAAAAAATGTAATAATTAATCAAAATCAATGTTCATGCAAAGGGATTGTTCTTGCAAACTGGGTTTTTCTCACTCAGTTCACTTTTGGGTCAACAAAAGAAAAAGGGCTGAGTTTGATTCTTTTAAGGAATCAAGACTAAAGTATAGAACACTATATTGAAGTATAGCAATAATAACTATATGATAATAACTTCTTAATTTAATCATAAAAGGCATCACACTGTTAAACTTGTTTTAGTGTGATATTATGCCTTTTAGACCTCTTTATGCTTTAAAAATAACCAGCGGCAATATGTTATGCTGATTGTTTATCATAAAATATTCAGATATGTTCAAGATTATCTGCTATCTGCTACCATTTCAGATATTTCTATCTGGATGTCTATCCATCTTGTGTTGAACTCTTTCTTTCTGCTGTACAGACGGTGCCCATGTTCCCGTGTTCCCGTCACGTAAGGTTTCACGAGGAAGAGGAGGAGATCGTTCGGATTAACCCGTGCGAGCGCTCTTGGTTAACGGGCTACGAGGACTATCGCCACGCCACCACAGCGACGCGGGCCAAACCTCTGTGGCCGGACGCCACGGACGCTTACGTTCACCTCGCTAAGAGCGAACCTCCCAAACACGACTACACTTACTCGTACCCACTCAGTGGGGACGGGCACACTCCCCGCGACGGCAAAACGGGCATCGGTGGCGGCGTGGTCACTGGTCAGCCGCGGGCGCTCACCGCCAAATGGCTGCCGCAGCGCGTGGCGGACAGCAGAGAGCGCTTACGGTGTGTGTACTGTCAAAACATGTTCAGTCCGGCCGAAAACGGACGCGGGCGCTGCCGGGAAGCTCCGGACCCCGTGCAGACATGCATTCGCCGGGTGAGCTTCATGTGGTGCGCCGACAGCCTGCTCTACCATTGCATGTCGGACCCCGAGGGCGACTATTCGGACCCCTGCTCCTGCGACGCCAGCGAAGAGCGCTTCTGCCTGCGCTGGCTGGCGCTCCTGGGACTGTCGCTGCTAGCGCCCTGCATGTGCTGCTACGCGCCGCTGCGAGCGTGTTACCACTGTGGCGTCGCGTGCCACTGCTGCGGCGGCAAGCACAAGGCCTCGGGGTGAGCGGGAAAGCGCGAGCACACCTGCAGCTGGGAAAAACGACAAACGAAAAGTGGAAGAACAAACTTATGGCTGCATTTGTGTTTTGCTTTGTTTTTTTTCCCTTCCCGCTGAGTTTCGGAGGGTTGGTCCATTTTTGTTTCATTTTCTCAATTTAATTGTACTGGACAGCTGTCCTGGTTTGTATTTTTCTTTGTTTTTAAAAGAGTAACCCTCAGCTTCCATTTAAAAGACTACACACTATAAATATTCATTTATATATGAAAAGTATATATAAATATATGTAGATATAAATATATAAATCCAGGTACTTTATATTTTTATGCTCATGTGCTTTGAAGGTTTGAGTTGTAATCTTCCTTCCGTCTCGTCTGTGTTTTAATATGTTCGTTTGATTTGATTTTACTCTCCCGTCAGCCTTTCGTTATGTCTCTCCAGTCAGAGGCGTCTCTTCTACTGTGATCCACTCCGTCTAGATAAGACAAACACAGAGGAATCCAAAATAGCTGACCTGTAGGATGGTAGATCTTGTGTGTGTGTGTATGTGTGTGTGTGCGTGAGGTCAGAATGGATGTGGGAAATTACATTTTGCCAAATTGCCAATATTAATTTGCTGTGTGGAAGATGGGGAACACATTGCTGCCCAAATGTAAAGTATGTGTGTTGGTGAATCTCATGTGCAGGTCATATTTTACCCCAAAATCAAAAGAAAACAGGCTTTATTTTGCCTATATTAGGAGCCTTTAGCATTGTGGCATTATTTTTATGACAGTTATTTCCCATCCAAAGTGTCATTACTATGGAAGACCGTTTCCGCCACTCAATCAAAAATAAAAATTGCGACTTTTTATCTCACAATCCTGACTTTTTTCTCACCATTTTGAGTTTATATCTCGCAGTTCTGACTTTATAACACGCAATTGCGAGTTGTTAAGTCAGAATTGTGAGATATAAACTCACAGTTCTGAGAAAATGTCAATATTTCTTGTCCTCAGAATTGGACTTTGTAACTCGCAATTGCAAGTTTATATCTCACAATTCTGAGAAAAAAAGTCAGAATTGCGTGTTTATATCCCACAATCGCAAGAAAAAAAGTCAGAATTGCAAGATTCAAATTCGCAATTCTGAGAAAAAAAGTAACAATTGCGAGTTTATATTTCGCAATTCTGACTTTATAACTCACAATTGCAAGTTTATATATAAAAAGTCGCAATTACCTTTTTTTATTCAGTGGCGGAAATGGGCTTTAATTTTCAGAAACTTTTACACTCAGACACTGCTTGTGAATTTCACAAATTGAATTGAAGTGATATTTTAAAGTAGCAAGACTGAAATAACATTTTCTTGTTACATATTCCAATCTATTTTTTATAACCTTGAAAAATAACACCATGTAACTTCCATAATTACATAATTGATTTTTATTACAAGAAAAAGAATACAGCAAATATTACTATTATTTATAAATACTTGAGCATTTTTTCATATTCCAGTAGAGTAAGTTGTTGCACTGCTGTAATAAATGAATGTGCTTGATTATCAAGAAAATAATATCACAATGCAAATACTTCAAAATGGGTTTTATTTTCAATAAGAAAAATTTTGCGGTTGCTTTTGGGGGTGCGATATGAGCCGAACATGTTCTTAAAGGGTTTTTTGAGATGTATGTGCCTGTTATCGATGTTTTGAAATGAAAACCAGCCTCAAAATCGATGTACCCCTCCTACAGGACGAAAAACAAGATGTCTTTTTTTCTCTGCCTTTGTCTTAAGCACAACACAAACTAGTACAACTAACAAACAAGAAAAAACTACCATCTGAACACTGTGCAAGTTGTTGTGAAGTTCTCAAAATATATTTCCAATTGCTGGCCTATCAGCATCATCCTTCAAAACAACATCCAGCCAATCGGTGGACTGTGACAGCGTTGTCATGACGACTGTGATCCTATTTGTCAGCTGATGTTTTATGTCCTATTTGTCTCTCTTTCTGGTGTCTATCCTCGATCCACCCCCCACCCCTTCCTGTGAAAAGCTTTTGCAGTAGTACTATCTGACGCGTGACTAAAGAGGAGCAGTTTTATTTTTTTATTGGTGTCCAGGAGAGTGAGTTCTCTGTCTGTCTGATGCTCCTGAACATTCTGAGATTAAAAGAAAGTGCCTGAATCAGCCAGTGCGTCTCACGCCTTCTGTCCATTTCCAAATGTTACATTCACGCTCTCGTGATGTCTTTTACTCACATCTGGGACAAGAATGTTTCTATTACAAAAGATCAAACTTGATCACAACGAGGTGTGACCCGATAACACGTCAGTTCTTGTTGAATCTCTTCCATACTAGTCTGATATTTTCCTCTAACTGCAAAATGCTATGCAAGTCAAGATCATTTGTTGTTGAGCGCAACAGTAGGGTTTCAGAAGTAAAAATCATATACATTTTCTCCATAGAGATATTCATATTTAGTAACAACATAAATGTTTGCAAGCTCAGAAACTGTTAAATGTTGGTACAATGTCAGAAATGTATTTAAAAACTGTTCCCAACACTCAAACTATTTATATATTTGTATATATTTGAATATTTTGTAACAAATATATCAATAAAATATATTGAATATAAATATTTTTTTCGTATATATATATATATATATATATAAAATTAAAATTTTTCACATTTTAAAATGATACTGTCTATATCTCTATATATGTATTTGCACACATATATGCACATCAATGTTTTTTGAGCATCAAGAGGATACTATTATAGTTTTTATTATTATTTTGAATCAGTTTTTATTTTTATATTTTCATTTTAGTTCAAGTTTTAGTATATAGTCTATATAGTTTTTATCAATTTTTGTTTCAGTTTTAGTTATTTTAGTACATTAGGTTAAATTAAAATGAGAAAAGTGGCCTCTGCAACTAGCTGAAATAAGTATTTAATTTTAAGCAACTTTTTCATGATCATTTTTTAATGGTTTTAATTTTAGTTTCAGTTTTAGTTAACTAAAATGACCCTGATGCACATACACATATTTATATGTATTATAAATTTGACTTCAATTTAACATTTTATTGTTGGGAATGATTTATACAATTTACAATGCTCTATGGGAAGAGCAGTTTGTTTCCTCATAATGTTCAATATACATTTGTCATTTTCCCAACAATTCTGCATCAAATCGAAATTTCTTGTCTTGTTTTCTTCCATGTCTTGTTCGTTTGCTACTTTAAAACTCTATACGGAAGTCTTTTCTTTTAAATGCCTATGGAGAAAATGAATGTGAAAAATACTTCCGCAACCAAGGCATTTTTTCAAAAGTGATTGGCCACTTTTGCATGCTATTTCTGCCACATCATGCTCACTATTACCACATATACATTACCATATACCATATATTTTATATCAGCAACAAAACCATTCGGATTGGGTATATTTTTTGCGTTGCACACTTTCAATGAGGACAACTTGTGTCATGTCTGGTTTAGGTGGAAATAAAGGCCAAGAGACTAGAAAACAATGACAGACAAATGGTAGTAAGTCACGCAGATGTTTGACCGTTCAATATTATGGGAAAGCCTGTGTGTGGCCAGTGTCCAATGAGAAGCTGTGCATGAATTACACGTGACAGTGTTTGTGTTTATGCAGAAAGCCGGGCACGTGCTGGCATGACGGCATGTCCCAAAGCCCAGCACTATTACTCTCGACTGCATCTTCCTCTGCATTATCCAACAGAATGTGCAACCATTGTAATGCCAAGTCAAAAACATCTTAATCGTGAGTTCCCGAATGAGTGAATAACAGCTTGAGTGGGACAGATGGGGAGAGGGAGGGGGTCCCAAAGGCCTTGTCCAGCTTTGGAACTGTAACTACAAATAGCATCAAATTCCAACATGTGCAGACATTTAGACCATGCTGGACTCAACAGGAGTCCTTCTTTGTCCTCTTCCCACTGTTAACGCTGAGGAATCAGGTAACAGCACACTAATGCATATACCACAGCAAGGATGACCAAACGCCTCACAACATGACGAAACCAGTCATCCTGTAATAATCTGGTTTTGTCATTTCGTCTGCTCGCAGATTTGTTGGTTTTAATGGGAGCATGCTAGTTTTGTCATTCGGCTTTTGTCTCGTCATTCTGCAGCTGAGTATTATAGGAGTGTACTAGTTTTGTCATTTCATCTGCTGATAGTTTTGGATATTAATGAGAGCGTATAAGTTTTGTTCTGTTTTTGTTGTTTCGTTTCATCCATTGACATCTTTGTTAATGGGCCATTCTGATCTGTATCCGTTTACTTTTTGTTAATTAAAACTCAAGCATTCTAGTTTTTCATTTTGTCAGCTTTATTTATAATGTCAGCATACTAATTATATCGTCTATTTCTTTCATTTCAACAGCTTTGCTGATTATAACAAAAGCTCTAGTTTTGTCTAGTTGAGTTGTTTTGTCTACTGGCAGTTTTGTTTATTAATACTTTCTGTTTTAATTTTAGTTTGTTTTAGGAATTTTGTTATGTGCTTTTATCTTTTTTATTAGATTAAAACATATATATTTCTATTTAGCTTTAATTCAATTTTATTTCAGTTTAATTTAGGTACTTTTACTTTAACCTAAACTTATTTTATTTCAGTTGGTTACGGCAAAATTTTAGCTGTAGTTATATTATTTCCAGTTTAGTTTTAATTATTTGGTATCAGTTGGTAGGCAATATTTCTCATTTATATTTAGGTTTTTAAAGTTTTTTTTTATGTAATATTTATATTTTTTCAGCTTTATTTCAATTAACAAAATTTCGAATTTTAGTTAAAAACACTTGTTCTCAACTCAAACATATGAATCTGTATATTAGCATAGTAGTTTGACAATAATAACAGTTCATTCTATTGTAAACATTTTGTCTGCTGAAAATTTTAATATTTAATACTTTTTTATTCGTTTTAGTTAACACGGGTTCTAACTCAAGCGTACTAGCTTTGCTGCTTCATCTGCTGACATCTTTGTCGATTATTTACATTTACATTTAGCAGACGCTTTTATCCAAAGCGACTTACAAATGATTATAATGCGCCATTCGAATATAATAATTTTGTCTGCTGATAATAAGCAATAATGATAATTTGTTAATGTACTAGTTTTGTCATTTTACCACTGGCATCTTTGTTGACTTTCTAGATTTGTCGTTTCGTCTACTTTGTTGATTCTAATGGCAGTGCACTATTTCATTTTTAGTTTTGTTGTTTCGTCCACTGACATCTTTGTTTATTTTAACGGTAGTGAACTAGTTTTGCTATTTTAGTTTGGTCATTTCAATCACTGACAGATTCATTGATCATACACTGTAGATGTGTAATGTCGGGGTGAAGAATAGAGTGTTAATAATTTGCCGTTCAGCAGCATATTTAACCTTATAACACGCTCATTTGTATGCATTAGTGTCAGATTGGTCCATCTTCCTGATCGCACGCAGCTGAACCCCGTCACCTCAACCTTACTCCCAGACTGCAGGAGGCGCCGTGATGACGCTCCCCCATCTCATTCAGGACCCTGTCGTGCAATCGCACGGATTTGCGAATGAGTGTTTGTGCAACACGGCTTCGTCCCAGTTGGGAACACACAGATACACACACCAGGATGTCATTGTGCATGACACGCAACTAAGAGTTTGAAGCATGTGTGTGAGAAAGATGAAGGTCAACAAAGATTAAATGGACATCGAAATCAACACTGTAGCTTTACACAAAAGAACAAGGAAGAGGGAGGAAATAGAGATGTTCAGAGAGCGAGAGGGGAGTGAAGGAGCCGTCTGCATCTCCAGAGGAGTCTTCCCACACTGAGCAGGGACCTCGGAAGGAGCCGTGCGTGCGTGAGTGTGTGTGTTTACAGGAAAAGAGAGGGCCGGGCCAGCATTGTCTCCTTCCCCGTGTACACCCTTGTTTGTTTACTTTCAGCAGTAGTTATCTGGCAACCTGTCTGCAGGGCCGGAGAGGTCACGGCAATGAATTTACTGCATTAGTACGAGGTCAGCTGGAAGACTTTTGGACCGCGCACATCTCTGTGGAGCGATACAGCGCTTCAAATCCGGTTAAAGTGCATTTTAAGAGTCCAAGTCTGGAGTTTTTGGTAGCATCTGGATCCTTGAGACTAAAGTATTGAGAGAGACACAGTAAAAATTGTCTCAATAGAGCCATGGGAGCAGTTTCGTATGAGCAGACAGCGTGATGGGAAACAGACCCGGATCTGGAGCGAGAAGGAAGCGGATGAACACATTGCATGTTACCTTTACACTCATAACCCTCTGGTATTGTTCAGTCATTTTAGGAAAAAAAAAATGCATTTTGAATTTTTACCATTTTTTTAATTTCATTAGAATAGAGTGCATTAGTGCCCGCCCCCTTGCTGATTCCGAAAGTATTTCTTCCATTCATTCTTCCCAAAGGGATTTATAAAAAGTGTTCATTAAAGTGCTATAAGCCATGAACCAAGCCAACCAGATACGAGGTGATTCACAACAGTACAAACTTTGATTTGAAGCAAAGAAGTTTTTGAAAATCCAACAAAAGGGCAAAAATACAAGACTGGGCTTTAATAAGGGAAAGAACTACAATCCCATGAAGCACTCCAAATAATATAATTGAATTAAAAACGATATAAAACTATCCATTTAAAGTTGCTGATTGTATATATAGAAATAATAGTTTACATTTATTGCTATATATATATATATATAGTGCACAGCATAAATGAGTACACCCCCTCTGAATAAATATAAAAGATGTATTTTCTTAATGATCACTAATATAATTCATGGAAAGATGGCAAAATTTAAACATATTAAACATATACTTAATAAAAACAACAAAATATATGCCAATATTTTCTGTAAGATAAGTAAATTAGCCAATTTTGTTTAAATGAAGGATTGCAGAAATGAGTACACCCTAGATTTAATTCAGAAAATGTATAATATTCTAGTACTTGGTATGTCCTCCAGAACTTAAAGTATACTGCTCTGACCCTTCTTGGCACTGAGTGTACAAGTTCATGACAAATGTTCACATCTATGCTGTTTAACTCCTGCAGGATGATCTCCTTGAATGCCCTGATCTTTAATGAGGAGTGTTGCTCAGCTCGTCTCTACAGAATCTCTCACAGCAGCTCAAGAGCGTTAAGATTGAGTGAAATACATGTCCACTGAAGGATTTTCACCTTGGGAGAATGAATATATTCATTGTCATGCTGAAAAAATGCCCAATAATGCAGGGAATGAGGGGAGGGTAGCATCTTCTGTTTCAAAAATCTTATTTTGCTGAATAATTGTGGCATTCTTCTTTGGTAATTGATCAAGCAGGCTTGTTGGAACATTACATCTCCAAAGAACCCTAACATGTCTTCAAAGGAAAGAGTAATTGCTGAATTTGTTAAGTTTTAGAGGGGGTGTACTCATTTATGCTGTGCACTGTATAAATATTTGTCATAATTACTACTTTTTATCTCAGAATTTTGACTTTTTGTGTTTTAAGGTTAATGGATAAAATCAAGTCCCGCCCCACAAGTTTAATTTCACATAAAAACACGTCACATTGTGAAAGCAAAGAGAGTTTACAGAGGCTTTCATGCTGACGTTGACATGTTTCTTTATGTGTGGATGTAAGAGAGAAAAATGAACTTATTTTAATGCTGCAATATAGTCCTCCAAACTCAATCCCAGCATGCCCTTATGCTGACTGCCCTAGCAAATAACTCTGAAAACTGCTAGAAAAGAGCATTTACACCAGATTTCTGCTCTTGCAGTTCGGTTGCATAATGATATTGATAGTAAACATGTCTGTGGTTCATTTCATACACCAATGAATCAATCGGCTTGTTGTGCACTGGATATGGCATGCGGTGTTCAACTGAACAGAATAACTATTCTCTTCCCCAGAGGGCAGTTCAGTCATGTGTACAGTGCAGAGTGGAATTATGGGATATATATTATGTGAATAACATTGTTTTCTGCAGTCTGTACCATGTTACTTGTCATTAAGCAGATCCCATCGACAACAAATCTTGTTCAATCCATCTTCAAATGTGACGGAGGGGGTGATTTCTTTTAGCAAATAATTACTAATATTTTGATCTGTTCCTCACACAAAGATATTTTATGACTAGAGAAGACATGGAATATAATGCAGAAGCCATATGGACTACTTTTATGGTATCATTTTTGGTGTTGTTTTGTCTTTCCACATGCGATTAAATGATGACAAAATGTTCATATTTGGGTGAACTTTTGCATAGCCACCAGAAATTGGGACAAAATCTGCATTTCTGTGTAATTTATGCAAATACATCACTGCTCTCAGTATGATAAACTAGTATGTGTAATGTAACATACAGCGAGAGAGTCACTGTGTGCAGAGCAGCCTGGCCTTAATTTAAACAGGCCCCACTGAGTCTGACAGCCCCCCTGTTTACATGAATAAAATCGGAAACAAATGTGAACACAATCACCCCCTCCTCCACACACACACACACACACACACACACACACACAGACACACAGACATATCATCATCAGGCCACAGCTCTGTATCACTGTGCAGGATGACTGTATCTCCAAGAACCTGATGGTCTTCTTGTGAAAAGACGGGAACATAAAGAGAGAAAAAAAAAATGTTGTATTGCCCACAAACTAATGTTGCAAACACTAAAAATATTCCCTAATAAAGCTATATATTGTCTATTCATCTACCCCAGCCCAGACCCAAGAGACAGAAAGAGACTCAGTTCCCTTTCATGGGAACTTCGAACTGCGTCCTCTAGGGGTCGCTATGGGGAACACCTCGTCGTCACAGTGTCTCGTTCCCTACTCAGGGAACCATGGTTACATAAGTAACCTGAGACGTTTTATGGCCAATTCTCCTTTTGTGAATCTCACAAAGATCCCAGCATCAAAATGAAAAGCATTAAGAAATTATTTTAGGATCTCGTTTTAGGATCATAAAGTTTTTTTTTTGCGTTGTGCCATTACTTTCTTGACAACTACACACATTCATCTCGTAAACTCTCATTACCGTAACATACTTGGACATTTTGTCATTCCTATTCTACAAGATGCTGATTCTTATTAGATTCTCATTACTGTAATTTTTTTGTGTATTGTATACTGTAATTCATTTATTATTAATTTTTTTTTATTTAAAGGGGTCATATGATGTTGCTAAAAAGAACATTATTTTGTGTATTTGGTGTAATGACCTAGGCATGATGAAGCAATATCGTCCTCTTTTGGAAGGCCACAACCTCTTTCACAACGAAACACACAGCGCCTTCACAACATGGCGGCAGCAACAATACTACAGCGAGAATAAGTTACGCCTTCTTTCTTTGCGTGAACATTTGGGCGGTGTTATGCAAATCTTCCCACATGGTGACGTAGATATGTGGGGGCGTGTTAGAACGAGCCGTTTTAGGTAGGCGTAGTTGACTCTTAACTTTTATAAAGAATATCTCTTTGGATTTGAGACTTTAGTCTTTGCAACTTTACAGATCTTCTTTATGCACCAAGAGCTTGTAACACTCCAAAGAGTAAGGAAAAATTGAAATCGCATCATATGACCCCTTTAAATCGGCATAAAACAGTACAAAACCTGCCATGTAGTATTTAATACTACACAGTAATAATAAATAGCGTTAAGGTAATGACAATATATTTTTTTAATTAATTAATAAATGAAAGGTTTAATTTTTTGCATAATGGTAACAAAATTAGGGATTTTTCTGCATTATGGTAATGAGAAATTCATATTTTTAGCATTACGGTAATGAGGATTTAGGGAAAAAAAGAGCTAAAATGTCATGAAAAGGAGAAGCACATATGCATACAATGTTAATATTCAGAGATAATGTAGTCAAGCAATCATTATGGCAAAAAGTGATCAGAATTATTTTGATGTAACTGGTTGACCATATATTATCAAGCCTGTTACATGACTACTTATCAGACAAAAAATAAATAAATAAAGGGGATTAATTATTTGATGGTGTTTGCATGAATTATTTAACCATTTTGTGACATAGTGTGCGTTTGTGTACATATATATATATATATATATATATATATAAATAAATACATAAATATATGTGTGTGAGTGTGTGCATGTGTGTGTATACACATACATACATACATAAACACACACAGACAGATAGACAGATAATGCATGTTTATTAACTTATGCAAATATGGATATTAGCATGAATAAATAATGAGTATGTGTGTCTGAGGCTGGTACTGTAAATTACAGCTCTAAGAGATGAACAGACAGAAAAGACACTGCTTGTGTACAGCACATCTCCATGGTAACAGAGATGGGCAGCAATTCCTTGTGTGCTTCCATAGTTACATGCCACATATGAAGAAAAACGACTGTTTCTCTCTGTAACACACACACACACACACACACACACACACACACACACACACACACACATAGACACACAAAACAGCACTGGCTTCAGTCCGCTTAAAAGACTCACTTTAACCGTTGAGTTATAAATCAATTTTCTTTATTTAAATCAGTGGTCTGGCAGTACAATACAAACAAAACAAAAACCAAAAAGCAGAAAACAAACAAACAAAATGACCACAATAACCAAACTTGGCACTGGAAGAATGCGTGAGTGAATATATACAGTTTGTTCCATGTGTGAGTGTGTACAAACATAGAAACATCACTGATCCAGCTTCCAAACGGCTGTCACGAGTACAAACACTAAAATTATTAGCATCATTAACAATACCGTCATTATTATGTCATTCATATTACAAACAGGCAGTAAACCGTTACATCACGGGTGCCTACGATCTGGGAATGAAGCGCATGACCCAGAAACACCCGTCGGGCGTCAGCGAGGCCCTTCGTTCCCAGACTGTTAGATGCAACTCGACTAGGACATGAAACCAACAGCAAAGAAAAAACATGAACGCAAAACCATAAAAAAAGCAGCAAAGAGAACAATCGTGAGACTCAAGCACCATTGCGACTCACTGGAACACTAAATGAATGAGCTGATGAAAAGGATGCAGGGTTATTGCAATGGAATGAGCGACGCGCTAAGTGAAGTGATGGATGGATGATGCACATGTGTGACATGCATGAGCAACGACTAAACGCACTGCTGATGTTTTAAGGCCGATTCTCCGTGTGTGAATCTCACAAAAACTCACTCCAAAATAAAAAATTAAAGCAATCAGAATTACATTTGATCCTCCTCTTTTAGTATCATAAAGCTTTTTGCATTGCGACATTACTTTCGTAACAAATTAAAGAGTCATCTTCAATATTCTCATTACCACAACACAACCCTGGACATTTGACTTCCTCTTATCCTACAGGATGGTCAATCTAATTATATTCGCATTACTGTCATTTTTAGTGTATTACAATACAAATACTCAATGATTTACTTTTAAATTTAAATCTGCATAAAATACAGTACAACAAAACCTAACCAATTTTAAAAAGCATTATGTTAATGACAATACATTATTTATTCAAATTTCAGTGAGTAAAAGGTTTCTTTTTTGCATTATGGAAATAAAAATGAGGGATTTTTCTGCATTATGGTAATGCAAATGATTTTTTTTCAGCATTGCGGTAATGAGAATTTAAGAAACAATAGTGCTAAAATGTAATGAAAATAATGTCACAATACAAAAAAAAAAGTTAGCGTTTCTTTAAAAGAAAACTCCTTGTTACTTTCTTTTGATTTTGCAGTGTAAACGTGACCCACACACATTTCAGCTAGATGCGGAAACGAGGCTCTCGATTGTACGCGAAACATGCAGCAGAACGTTATCACTTCCCTTTCAAATGCAGTCTGATATTCATTCTGTTTTTTTACAAAGGTCCCTTAAACTGATCCTGGAACTGCAGGCGGAATGACATGAACAGAGAGTCTATACGTAAAGACTTCCAAATACCAATTTTCACGACTAAAATGAGACGCTGCTCATCACGAGTGCATTCAAAGCATCCTCAGCGACATTGTTTGACAGAAACACGCTCTTCAGATGTTCTGTTAAATGCTATTTGGAGAAGTTGGACCCGGTCGCTACTGCATTTGTTCTCTCTCTATTTTCAGGGCATCCAATAATGGAGTGCGCAGATGCTGAGATTAAAGCCAGAGAAAGTCATCACGGGAAGTTAAAGAAAGAAAGTAGACGTTTCAGCAAAAGCAATCTGCATTTAGACGTACGTCTTTGTGTTTGATACTATTGGCCACAATTATATTCTGCTTTTTTTTTTTATTAGCAAATTGGCTGCAGCGATTTTTATTCTTACTACGAAAACAATTTTATTACCAAAGAAGGTTTTTTTTTCTTAAAAATACATCTTTTTATTGTTTTGTCCCTCTACTTACACAACATCCTCCTGTTTCTTACTCTTTTTTTTAGGGTCAATGTGAAGTCATAAGACGGACAGGTCACGATATGGGGATACATGAGGGATCGTTTGAGGATTAATTTTGGCAGCATAAACGATTTCATTAAATTTTTGTCTCGTGCTGTGCAGCGGTGATATGAATCTTTACATTTGGAATGTCGTACAAACATTAAGCACTCTTTTTTTGGATTGCAAAGATGTTCAAGTATTTGAATACCATTGTTCTCAAGTATATCCTCATAAACTGAAGAAAACCTTTGTGTGTTTACACTGCCAAAATGCCACCCTGTGACTGGGAGTGTGAGTGCAATGTTGTGTGTGTGATTTATCTAACGGTGACCCCCAGCTTCTCCAGAACGCGTGTGCCCTTCTCCTGGTACTCCTCTCTGGTCATCCAGAAGTTGTCTTTGTCCTTCATGATGTCGGCTAGCACCGCTCCGCCCAAAAACACCATGTGTTTACGGCGTGGAGGATCCTCGATGCGGATCTTAAACTTCTACAAAAGCAGAAGCGAAGACGCATTCAGTAAAACAGCAATGCTGTACAATGCATGAAATCATTACATTATAAAACTCAAAACTACAGCAGGATTAGAAATCGCCTGTTTTGTTTAGTATCAACATACTATTTTAGTTTTCATGTATATTTGTAATTAGTTTTTATTTGTATATTTTCCATTTTCAGTTTAAATGTAAAGTTTTAGTTGTGCTATTTTTTTTATTAGTTATTGTTTTCTTAAATGTGACCCTGGACCACAAAACCAGTCATAAGGGTCAATTTTCGAAATTGAGATTTATACATCATCTGAAAGCTGAATAAATAAGCTTTCCATTGATGTATGGTTTGTTAGTATAGGACAATATTTGGCCGAGATACAACTATTTGAAAATCTGGAATCTGAGGGTGCAAAAAAATCTAAATATTGAGAAAATCACCTTTAAAGTTGTCTAAATTAAGTTCTTAGCAATGCATATTACTAATCAAAAATTAAGTTTTGATATATTTATGGTAGGAAATTTACAAAATATCTTCATGGAACATAATCTTTACTTATTGTCCTAATGATTTTTGGCATAAAAGAAAAATCAATAATTTTGACCCATACAATGTATTGTTGGCTATTGCTACAAATATACCCCAGCGACTTAAGACTGGTTTTGTGCTCCAGGGTCACAAATATGCCTGTATAGTTTATGAATGTTTACTTCGGTTTTTAGTTATCTTAGTACAAGTTAGTAAATGAAAATGAGAAATAAAATAAAATTAGTTTACACATTTTATTTGATTTCAGTTAATGTTTACTCTATTTTAAGTAACAAAGCTTTTTAATTTAGTTAATTTAGTTTAGCAACTATAATAACCCTGGAGATCCAACAAACTTCATAATTTGGAGGCAAAAATGCTCCAGTAGGGGTTCATCCATTTTAATATAGCTAACATTTGATTATATTTTATTGTAGTAGACCTATCTAGTTATCAGTTTAGTGCATCTGCAAACATCACAGTGACCTTTTACATGGTTAGAAAAAAATGCCCCCAGAAAGAAAAAAAAAATGTCCCAATTTCAGGGGAAGTTCCCCCTAATAAAGGAAGTTAATTTCTGACATGACAGTCCATAGATAATCTCAAATACTGCTGAAGGAATTGCAACATTGCTAACTAGTAAGTTAGAGGTGAATATCACCACCTACATCCTAGAGATGGTCTAAGTCTGTATTACAGGTTAGTTGTGGTTAAAGAAGTGTTGTTTGTACCGAGAGCTTGTCGACGTCTCCCTTCAGCACTCTCTCCAGGTAGAGCTGCTTGAGCTCACGCTCCAGACGAGACGGCAGACCAGGATACATCGTAGAACCGCCCGACAAAACGATGTGTTTGTAAAACTCAGCCCTGACAGAGACAAACACGTGTGAATATCACATACAAATATATATGATATACTGACAATATTATAGTAATAATTTATTATCAACATGTCTAGTATTTCAAAGATTTAAACATTTAAGTTATTTTCTATATTTTTAAAAAATATTACATGATGCTTTGTAAAACACAGTCTGAGACAAACAAAAGACAAAAATAAGATAATATTTGGCACAATATATGTAACAGATAAAGAAATATGTAATGCATAATACTTTAAATTACAATTATATATATATATACACATACACACACAAACACATATACATAAATATATATATTAACAGATAAAGATACAAATATAAAGATAATAATAATGATAATAACGTCAAACTATAATGACAATATATAATAAAGATATGTCATAAGTAATATTTAAAAATGTTATAATATATAAATATATTGTAAGAGATAAAGATATAAAAATAAAGATAATAATTATAATATTATTATTAAGTTTTAGCATTATTAAAATATTATAACATTTATAATTATACAACTATAATGTACAATAATTATATATATATATATATATATTGTTTAGTATTTTAAACAATTTAAAATGTTTTTTTTAATCTATTTTTTAAAAGATATTACACAATTTGTATGCAAAAGGACACAAAAACTGATAAAATAGTATTAAATTATTTGACAATATATAACAGATAAAGGTATAATGTGTAAAGTATACATTTAATTTTTATTTTACATTATATAATATATGTGGCCCTCTCTGTGAAATACAGGTTAAAGTCTCAAAATCTAATTATGAGATAACAAGCATCAAAGTTTGATTTCAACCATTAATTTCACTATGATTTCAATCTTTGACAAGGTCTTACTCAGTCAAATATTAAAGATATCAGTGTTACATTTTCACAGAATGTTCTTTACCTTAATGACGGATGATTTTATGTAGAAAACAGTAAATCACCAAAAAAATGACTTGCATATAAACATTATATATCGTAACAGATAAAGATAGAAATATAAATGTATAATAAGATGCATTTTATAATACAACATACTCTTCTATATTAATATTGAATGTGCAATAGGAACAGAATCTTTTCATTCTTTTTTTTTATTCTGAATAGGATTAATTTGTAAGTCGCTTTGGATAAAAGCGTCTGCTAAATGAGTATATAAATAGGAATATTTAAACTGACCTGGTATCAATGTCGGCTGCCTGGATGGTGTTGAAGAGCAGTTCAGCCACACCCACTCCCTCCACGTTAATGAGGTGAGGCTGGAACAGAGCCTCCGGAGCCTCGAACCGCTCGCCACCCACTTTAATCACCCTACCATCCGGCAGCTACAAACCCAGTGAGAAAGAGTGTGAACGCTCCCACTGTAAACACCGCTGACGCTCTCAAAGAGTTACATTTACACAACACTCTGCTGCCCTCTGGTGGCAAGAACAAGGCTGCTGTCTGGAGGCTCATTGGGGGGATCCAGTCTAGCTTTTAAAGGGTTTATGATAGCTTTAAATGCTGACTAGTTTTGGGAACAGAGCTTATGGGTTAATGAAGCTCCATCAGGCTGAACTCACCATGTAGGACTCCACCAGCACGGTGGTCTCCAGCGCAAGCTTCTGCTCCTGCTCGATGTTATAGCCCACGTAACACAGATTCTCCTTCATCATCCTCACCGTCTCGAAGTCCGCTGAGTGATTGAAGGCATAACCTCTCAACAACAACAGCTGGAGAGAGACGGAGAGCGTTAAGATTCAGTCTGGACATTTGTCCGTGGAAACTACATCAAAAACAATTCTTTTCTTTTTCTAATTGAAATAAAGTTGTAATAGAATTCAAATATTACATGAAAAACTTAAAACTAATTGAAAATTAAAAGTGTTGCATTGACAACTAACTGAAATAAGCTCATAAAACAAACTAAAACTGAACTTAAAATAGAAATATATAGAAATAAACTAATAGAAATAATAAAAGCACATAACAAAATTGTTCAAATGACAAAAATGTAACTTAAGATTAAAATGACAGCCGAAAATGAAAAAGCTAATCACACACACACAAACATATGATATGATAAAAAGAACTATAATTGTATATAAATGATACTAAAATAACAATGGCTGACTCTGCATAATTACTTTTTCTGATAGAAGAAAGTGTTACACTTTAACACTGAAAAACAAAACATACTTCACCTTTAAGTAAAATGAGAAATGTGCAAAAAAAAGTTTATATTTTATCTATGCTAGAAAGGCAACCTTGCTGATTGACATGTTGAGCCGTTTGCTTTCTCAGTCAGGACTCACAAGGCTCACAGATACACGAGCCGGTTGAAAATCGATTCAAATATGTGACGATTCAAATCGGTTGAGATGCTAAACAAATCGCGATTCATTTAGGTGTAGGAGTTTATATGAAAGTATGTCTGAAGGGAACTTACTGTCTTTAGAAAAGTTTAGATGGTATTTTTTTCTTTTTATCTTGCCTCTGTATAATGCATATTAAAGTTCATAAGTGCAGCGCTGCTTTGTTTACAGCGGAAACCAAGGAAACGCTTTAAGCGCCACCTGCTGGCAGAGAGTGAATCTGATCTAATTTTGTTAAAAAAAAAATCGTGAATCGAATCGGGAGTTGAGTGAATCGTTACATCCCTACTGATATTGTAATATTTACACTAGATGCATTAACATTGCATTAGAAATGCTCAGTTGGACTGAAGCGATTCAGATTCAGACAAAAATATGTGCATGTAAACGGTCAGCAGCTGAGACAGAGCATCTACAGGACTGTACCTTGATGAGGTAGCGTGTAATGTCGCGTCCGGCGATGTCCAGACGCCGCGTGAGATGAGGAAGAGAAAAACCTTCATACACTGGACAGATATGAGTGACACCGTCTCCAGAGTCCACCACCACACCCGTCAGCAGACCTGCACACAAACATCAGCTCGTCACGTCTAGCACCGAGTTCTTGTTTTTTTTATTATATAATATTGTATATCATTACATATTTATTATTGTTAATTTAATTGTATATTTATTATTTGTTATTTTATTTAATTTTATTATATATACAGTGGTGTGAAAAAGTGTTGGCCCCCTTCCTGATTTCTTATTTTTTTGCATGTTATGTTTAAATTTGTTTGATGATCTGAAACATTAAAGTGTGACAAACATGCAAAAAAATAAGAAATCAGGAAGGGGGCCAACACTTTTTCACACCACTGTATATTCTTTTTAAATGTATATATTTTCTCATCATTAAAGGTTTCCTTACCTTGAGCGTACAGAGTAAGCACGGCCTGGATGGCGATATAAACGCCTGAGAACTGATAGGTCTCAAACATCACCTACAGGGAGACAAGATGGTCAAAAATCACAAACACAAACCTCACTGAGGATTCCTCACAGATGTTATTCAACAAACGGGCGCTCAAACCTCGATGATCTTCTCTCGGTTCTTGGTGGGGTTCATGGGCGGCTCTGTGAGCAGGATCTTGCAGTTCTGGGAGTCGATGTTGAGCTTCTCGGGGCCGAAAGTGTAGTCCCACAGGTGCTTCATATCGTCCCAGTTCCTCACGATCCCGTTCTCCATCGGGTAGTTCACCTCCAGCATGGAGCGCAGCTCGCTCGCCTCGTCGCCCACCATCAGGTCCTACAGGTCACACAAGAGAGGTCAAAGGTCAGGATGCTCAATGGTAACTTTCAGTTCGAGCTGAACGGAAGCTGTCCAGTTTGAGAGAAATTAAATGTGTTGAATGGAGCTGGAGACAACTGGGAAAAAAAACTTCACTGCACCAGATTTTCAAAATAAAAGTCAATGTTTTTTATGAAGCACACTGATGAGTTTACTCATGAATCTGACAGCAAAGACATTAAAAGCACTGCAATACAGTCATTAAAAGTGAGTAAATGGGTCACACCGGCTGTAACTAGAGAGAAAGCTGTTGAATGAAAACACAACCAGGGTTCCCATCAGTGTTGTAAATGTAAACTAAAATTGTAAATTGAAATAAAGCTGAAATAAAACAAAAAGATAGATAATAGAAGAAAAATGTAAGAAACTTACATGAAAATCACAAATCTTGCATCGGCAACTGAAATTTCCGTACTAAAATTACTTAAACTGTAATAAAATAAAAGATATTACAAAAGCAAACTAATAGAAAAAAAAACAGAACAGAAATTACAAAAACACATAAAAGTTACTAAAACGTCATCTAAAATTAAAATAAAAGCTGAAAGCATAAAAATAAAATCTAATTCAAAATATTAATAATACATTTTTTAAATAATACTAAAACAAGACTGGCTCCCATATTTTTTTTTTTAATCATAATTAAATATTATTATAGAAATTTTCAGGTGTTAAAAACACACTTCTAATCTGACATTTCCTGGCTTTCTATGACCATGAACCCTGTATATTCTGTTTGGACACAGCACACTCTGTGCACATTCTGTACAGACCAGTGCATTCTGGGTAATGTCAAACACTGACACATACAAGCAATATCATTTCATCAGGGTTAGTGAGAGAACGAGATTTATGATTAGTTTGAACATTAATACAATAATCATCTCCTCTGCATCTCCTGAGAGGGTTTGGAGAGAGAATCGCTACAGGTTAGACTCACAACCCACACACACACACACACACACACACACACACTAACACACACACTTACCATCCTCCTATAATCCTACAGTACCTCAATACAGTAACAGAGGAGAGATGGACAAATACAGAGGGAACAGGCGATGAGCAATGAGAGCAAATGTTAGCGCACTGATGCTTGAAGTAAAGGACCAAACTTGTCCTCCATACAAAAGTCCTATTTATGAAAAAAAATAAAAAATCATTAAAATAAAAATTCTTAATGTAAATCTAAAGGAAATCAGTATATGTGGGGAATTGTTATTTTTAAAAATAATTGTATTAAAATGATTTTAAATGCATCAATTAAATTAGTTAACATTAATTCTCTTAATTTGTTGTCTTGTCAATCAGTTGTTTGAAAAAATATTTCTTAGTACTTGATCTGTTGTAACCACTGTAACACACCAGTAGAAGGTTTTTGTTCATTTTTAAGAAAGTATTTTATTCTGTACTCAATTTATTGATATATTAATAAATATCAGCTGTACTACATGCTATGATGTCTTATTTGCCTAAGAACAAAACTAGGGATGCACCGATATGAAAATTTTGGCCGATACCGATAACCGATTATTCTTTATTTTTGAAAGCCGATAACCGATATGTTGGCCGATAAATCTATATCCAAATTGTTATATACTTTTTGAGAGCCTGATTACAAAAAAGGTCTCATCATTAAAAGCCACATCCCAAACACTTCAACGTAAGCAGCCTAGTTTGAACGGTGTACGTTGAAAAAATTAGCATTTATCGGCCGATACCGATATGGTGGCCGATATGTCGTGCATCCCTAAACAAAACATTTTTTCAGAAAACAAAGTGTACTGTTCACACAACATTTAGTAAATATCCTTTTTTATAAAAACCTGTTCACCTGCATGGTTCATCAGCTGAAAGACCTTTGTCTAGAAATATATCTATTTCTAATTAATGTAGTATTTAAAAAAAAAATGTGTTTAAGGTTAAAAAAAAGTGTCCAGGATCAACACTACAGTACACTGAGGTGATATGGCTAAAACAATCTCATTTAATATTTTTTCAGTCTTTTGACAATAATAAATACATATCTCAATATTTCTTCTGAAATGACAACAAAGATGAATATTTCAGTCAGAGGAACCTGTAAACCCTCTCATAGCAGCTCCACCCCCAGTGAAAACGACTCTGCAGGAAGTTCAAGTCAAGCAGGAAGTTACTCAAGTTGCTGTTTATGTCCCGTTACCAAATATGACCATCATAGTGTTTCTTTGAAATCCTTAGAATGACAATTTACAACCTCTGATACAAAATCTACTGAACGACCTACATAGGTAGCATTTCAAAGCATCATTATAATGCAGGTTCATCTAATTAAAAATGAACTGTTTAGTTACTTGTTGTGAGGGTTGCATTTCAACACAGATGCAGCTGTAGGGTGTATAAAGTAAGGCAGCTCACTGGGTGATTGGGACAGAGCCCAAGTCATGGTGTCATTGTAGGGAAAGATTTAGGGTGCAGTTTAGTGAGGAACCTTTACCTTGATCTCGATGTTTCCCACTTTGGCTGTGGAGCGGATGATCGGTCTCCCCACCAGAGCCGGGAAAATGTGCTCTGGGAAATTAGAGCCAGCATATCCACACTTCACAAACTGAATGAATGAAAGACAGACAGACAGAGAGTTATGAAAAACATTAAATGTTGCTTTGGCAACTAACAGAAATAAATATGTTGAAGTACTAAGATGACTAAACCTGAAATACAAATAAATAAATAAATAAAATGACAAAAGCACAAACTTAGCAAAACTAAAATAAAAAAAAAGAAAACTGAAAATATAAAAATATAAGCTCAAAATATTAAGATAGAAAGTTAGAACACTAGTTATTGAAAACACGTACTAAAGTTACTAAAACGGAAAAACTGAAAGAAAGAAAGACAGAAAGTTAGATCACTAGCTATTAAAAAAAAGGATGAAGATGCTTTTGGAAATTGAACAGGAAGGGCCCGAGATTAGTGTGCACTTCATGACAAACAACGCGTTTAACCGGCTGTCATGCATAAATATAAAACGACACACGGCAGAATAAATGCACTGATATATCTCCACTAATGTTCAGGTTAAAATAAACACATTATTTTTTGTGTGTTTTGGAAGGTGCTAGGGTAATTTTAATAATATAAATAAGTAGGCAATTTTGTGTACACTTAATACGGAATGTAAACACGTATTATGACAATGCCATGCATTTTTGATCAGTTCCCATAGAGTTCTGGACATTTATCAGGCCACATCGTGTTTTCTGAACATGTATTATGCTAATACCATGGTACTGCGGGATATGTACCACAACATGAAGTTTGGAGTTCCTTGCTGTACCATTTCATTAGCATTTATCCCCAGACAGAGAGAGAATGATGAAGGCATGTGTTTCTCGTATGTCACTTCCTCTCTCGGCCAGATGCGAGACTACAAACTCGGAAGTGAGTTTGAGATCATCATAACCTTTCCTTTTACTGACAGAAAACCACATGCATCATTGATATAAATGCGCATAAACATCTAATTTCATAAATAATGCTTGCTCATTCTGCGACCTCGTTAAAATATCAATATGTGTGAATGTCCATTGTGTCAATACATATACAAAGCTTCCACAAAACACCCCCATGCAAACCCATTTATAATCAGTCCCGATCTATGATTTCCGTGCATGCGACCAGAGTTTTTTCCACATCACGGGTCGTGTGTAAATCACAAATAATCAGTGTAAAATAAGGTGCCATCAGATCACTTCCTGTTCCGCTGCATCTTTCTCCTGCAAGCCGTCATTAAAGCACACACAGCCGCGAAATAAAGCATCAGGCAGACCGGAGCGAGCCGTATGAGCTCCGCAGTCACACTCACCCCGGTCCCGTTGTCACACACCACCACTTTCCTGCCTTGACTGTCCATGTTTCTCCAGACTCGGTGAATCCGCCCTGATCTCAGCGCCAGCGCCCGCCGTCTTCTGCCAGGCGGAAGTCAGCGCCCTGCCCTTCACACCTCTTCAAAATAAAAGTCCGCGACTAAAGCCTATAGACAGGTACAAAATAAAAGCTTTTTACACCATTTGTGACCCTGGACCACAAAACCATTCAGAAGGGTTTTTTTTTTTTTTAATTGAGATTTATACATTATCTGAAAGCTAAATAAATAAGCTTTCCATTGATGTAGGGTTTGTTAGGATAGGACAATATTTGGCCGAGATACAACTATTTGGACAAATCTGGAATCTGAGGGTGCGAAGAAAAAATAATTATTGAGAAAATCGCCTTTAAAGTTGTCCAAGTGAAGTTCTTAGCAATGCATATTACTAATCAAAAATAAGTTTTGATATATTTATGGTATGAAATTTACAAAATATCTTCATGGAACATGATCTTTACTTAATATCCTAATGATTTTTGGCAAAATCGATCATTTTGACCCATACAATGTATTTTTGACTATTGCTACAAATATACCCGTGCTACCTATGACTGGTTTTGTGGTCCAGGGTCACATATATCTCACTAATTTCATCATATTTGTTCTATTTTTGACACACTTTTGTTAAAAAACAAACAAACATGACAGTAGCGTTCCTGCTCAATGGTACCAAGATGCACTCAAATATCAGGTCAAAAACTGTAGTTTTAAAAATACTTAGTTATTTGAATGTCATATACTCAGTGACGACAATTGTGGCATTATAACCAATTTACTTCTCTCTTACATTTACTTGATCATTTCCATCTTCCAATTCCGAAAAAAAAAAAAAGTCCACAATAAACAAAAGTCCACATAATCTCTCGTCCACTGGTCCCATGTCCAGGAAAGAGTCCAAAGACAAAAGATACACAATGAAAAATCTACAATTATTAAAAAAAACGATTGTTCAAACAGTGACAGCAGTTCAGCTTCATCCGGTGCATCTTCAGAACGATGATCAAAAATACAAGTTGTAAAAATAAAATTAACAGCTTAAATAAAATTGAACAGTAACAGCTAATTTTGTTGACCTGAACAAGCAAAAGCAAATCAGACATCAAATATTCAGACAGCTTCCAGCATCAGACTCAATGCCGCACAACTTCTGGAGCTCGAGGAGGTACTACGGCTGTGATTCCCTGTAAAAAATATACAATTAAATAAGAGAAAGCTGTAAACTGGTGACAAATGAAGCACAATGATTTAAAACAAAAACACACCCAGTTCAAGCACACAAGCTGAGAGATTTACAATTTACACAACTTAGAAAACCAACCATATCATACAGCAACAAGGAGGTTTACTCATTGTCATAACTACCCACAATCCCTCCAGCTCTGTTATAGAGCAGACTCAGAAAACAAACAAACTTAGAGCACCCTGTACCTTCTTAAAGACAGAGACACAACAGCAGGATCATGTGTTCAGTGTATGAGACAAAATGTTAGTGTGTATGCGTTATATACATGTTAAAGGAATACTTCAACCTGAAGTAAATGAAAAAATGAAATGAAAATTTGCTGAAAACTGACTCACCCTCAGGTCATCCAAGATGTAGATGAGTTTGTTTCTTCATCAGAACAGATTTGGAGAAATGTAACATTGCATCACTTGCCAATGGATCCTCTGCAGTGAATGGGTGCCGTCAGAATGAGAGTCCAAACAACTGATAAAAACATCACAATAATCCACACCACTCCAGTCCATCAGTTAACATCTTGTGAAGCAAAAAGCTGTGTGTTTGTAAGAAACAAATCCATTACTAAGGTATTTTATCTTTAGACTGTTGCTTGTGGCCAAAATATGAGCCCATAATCCATAATTTTTTGCTTCCTCCAGTGACAAATTTGCCTCGTCATGCAGCTTTTCATTAAAATTTCTCCAAATCTGTTCAAATTAAGTTAAAGCTAAATTTTCCTTTTTGGTTGAGCTATTCCTTTAATGTGGCTAAATCAGCAGAATAAAATGCAATGATAGAAAATGCTTCGCATCCATTCATGAACAAATGTCACATCGATGGAGAAGTTTACCAAAGAAGTGCAGGTGTCACCCCAAAATTATATTATGCATTAAGAAAGCTAACCTTATTTTTTAGAATTATTACATTTTCACACTGATAATTAAGCATATTTCCTCTCAAAATTCTCATGAATGTAATGCAAAAACATGCTAATACTGTAATGCAATAATCAAAAGCAACAATTTTTTAAATACAAATTAGATCAGTTAAAGGTAGTGCAAAAACACATTACAATTCAAATAATATAGCTTTTTTACATTACAGCATCGAGAACAAAAGGTTTTTGGCTTTATGTTAATGATCAATTGGAGGAAAATGTGCTTAACTGTCATGAAAATAACATCACAACAAAGTTCTAAAAATATGCAACGTTTTCTTTATGCAAAACATAATTTCTTAGTTTTCCTTTGGTTTTGTGGTGAAACATGACTCGCACAGGTTTTCTTGAGAATCTCAGTGCCAGGTTTGCTTTATATTCTGCAGTGCACAGATGTGAGGAACAGCAGTTTTATGAAGTTGGGTGCAGCATCACTGGTGTCGGGTCTGTGTTACATGCGATACGCTCCTCACAGGAGCACAAACTCATCTGTGCTTCCTCTCTTATTGTTCCTGCTCATTCTGTTGCATGAGAAAATGTTTGCAGGACCGTCCATGGACCCCCCGCTCTGCCCCTCCAGTCCATAGTTCTGTCCCCTGCCCTCTACAAATGTAAAGATGGGATACTTCTCTTTAGAGGATGACAAAGCCTGAAAAAGAACAAAAAATAATATCCATATTTGAAAAAATATATCATAGTATTTATTTCAGCTTCTTGATATTTATGCATTCATTCCGAAATGGCTTCACAAAAGTATCAAAGTATCAAAAATGTAAATTGCGCCATTAATTCGCACATTGTACATTCAGTGAACAAAGACAAATTTCAATTTTTTCATTCCAAGAAACATATATCTTATTGATTCAAACAAGACACTCACTTCACTGACCGCTGAGCACAAAGACTCAAAGTCTCTCTTAGTCTGCGCGTAGAATCCGATGGTGCAGCTGGGATCCATACGACTAAAGTTCATCTTCCTAGGCGAGTTACAGTGAAAAGACTACGAGAGAAAAGACCGATGCAGCTTCAGTTCCTCACACATGGTCAAAACTTCAAAATGAAAATGTCTTCTGATGCAAATGTAATGTTGCTTTCCATCTCACCTCCAGAGAGAAGTTGCCTTGGGTGACGTCCACCACTGGCTGACAGTAGTGTGGGTCTAGATACAATAGCTGCTCGTCTGGAAGACAGAGAGCTGCCAATCAGACAGCAGACAGGAACGCAGTAACATATCAAAACATAGTTCTTAATTAGTGCTGTCAAACCATTAATCGCATCCAAAATAAAAGTTTTTGTTTACATAATATACGTGTGTGCGCTGTGTGTATTTATTATGTATATATAAAAACACACACATGCATGTATATATTTAAGAAAAATATGTTATATACATGCATGTGTTTGTATTTAAATATACATAATAAATATACACAGTATACACACATATATTATGCAAACAAAAACTTTTATTTTGGATGGATTAATCGTGATTTATCGTTTGACAGCACTATTCTTAATAGACACGTACCTTGAAAGCCAATAAAAAACAGGGAATGCTTGGGTTTTCCTCCAATAATTCCTATACAGCATTTTAACTTGAGAATATTCTAGGAAAAGAGAGGTTAGTATAAATAAAATATAAATGTAATATATTATATGTACTTAATATGTGTGTGTCTCATCATGAATTTTGTGACGATTAATTGTCACAAAAATAATTGTGATTCACAATTTATATAATTTTTATAATATAATATAATATAATATATAAATGTTGTTTCATTTTTACATAAATATATGTTATGCTGAATGATGATGAAACATTTTCACCCATATTTTGACATTTTATGTTCACAAAAGTTTTTGAACCGTTAAAGTAGACACTTTACTTGTATATAATATGCTTTTTATGTATATAAAATCACTTTAGTAAATTTATTTTGATGCAGACACCAAAATGGGTGTCCAATATACAACAATGTCATTATTACAATATTAATAAAAATATAATATAATATCTGTTTTGACCAGTTTGCAAAGTGATTTATATATTTAAATTCAGTTTTTCCCCCCACACAGGTGTTAGTGTATTTGTACCTT
The DNA here is from genome assembly GCF_001515605.1 of Sinocyclocheilus anshuiensis. Classification (NCBI taxonomy): domain Eukaryota; kingdom Metazoa; phylum Chordata; class Actinopteri; order Cypriniformes; family Cyprinidae; genus Sinocyclocheilus; species Sinocyclocheilus anshuiensis. The sequence continues at coordinate 583,002 of NW_015537995.1, forward strand.
AACACACTCAATGTAGGAGGGGTTTAGCGATTCTCCTCCCAGCCGTACCGGCACTAGAATGATGACTGACTTCCAGCTCTCGGACAGCTCCTGTGTTAGCGGCGACTCACACAACTTCATGACATCTCCTTTATACACTGCAGCACACACAGAAGCAGAAGCATGAGCTAAACATCACTTACAGACATGTACAGGAAACGGTTTCAGTTTCACTAACTGATCTGATTTAAAACGATCGCATGACGCACAACCCACAAGACTGAACATGAAGCCTCACCCGTGCAGTCCTGTGCCACGTATACAGCCAGGTTGTGAAACTCAGTGGTTCTAGCCACTGCTTTTCTGGTGGAAAAAAAGACATTAAAATCACAAAAGGTCAAAAGTTCAGTTATTCAAAAGAAGCTTTTAAATCTAAATATGATAAGATTCATTTTCTCTCCTCTAACCTCAGCATATGTGCCACTACAGACGGGCCGTACCAGTCCCCCGCTCTCTTCCCCGACTCCTTTCCTAGCTCTACCAGCTGGTGGACACCAAAAGGAGCTGAGGGATGGTCACCAAACCAAGACACCACCTTTTGGTGCAAAGCCTCCAGCTGAGGCTCATGGCTGGCTGCAGGACATCGGGCCGGGGTCCGCCTGTGATCCTCACTGCTGCCAGAGCTCGGGTCTCTCTGGGAAATGGGGCTGGTCCAGGAAGAACTGAAGGACGGAAGAGACATGCCAGCCGGACGGGAAGGCGAGCGAGGCTTTAGCACCTCAAAATCAACGTCTGTCAGCGGATGACAATCCGCCCACCTCCAGTCTGAGATATAGAGAGCAGAAGACAGCATGAGTCTACAGAAGTGAATCACACTACTGTGTAAAACTTTGGGGTCAGTGAAATTTTTTTAAAGATAAATAAATACTTCTATTCAGCAAGCATACATTAAATTGATTAAAAGTGACAGTAAAGGCATTTATAATGTTTCATCAATATCAAACGAATGCTGTTCTTTTGAACTTTCGAATCCTCAAAGAATCAAAACATTCTTCATTTGTGCATTTTCAACACTGATAATAATCAGCAGTTTCTTGAGCAGCAAAACAACATATTAGAGTGATTTCTGAAGGATCATGTGACACTGAAGACTGAAGTAATGATGCTGAAAATTCAGCTTTTTGATCACAGCAATAAATTACATTATATAACACATTAAAAACAGTTATTTAATATTATTATATTTAACAATATTACGGTTTTGACTGTATTTTTGAACAAATAAATGCAGCATAGGAGAGCAAAAGAGACTTCTTTCAAAAACATTAAAAAAATCTTACAGACTCCAAACGTTTGAACAATAGTATATATATATATTAAAGCGCTAATGGATTATATTACTTAACGAAGGGTTTCTGCAAGTTTTATAAAGTTGGATTTAAGACTTTTTAAAGGCCTTCTTAAGACCAAGTAAAGACAATTTAAGGAATAAAGTGAAGGAAACACGTCAATATGTTCACTAAATGTAAATGTCTAGGGAGAAAGATGATGAGTTGTATTAGCAACACTTAAAATTTCCAAATGCAACTTCCTCCCAATCTCCATTAAGTAATTTAAAAAATAAATCCCAAATTATTATTAAATCAAGATAAATTTACCTGAGATGCAAAATGATAAAAGTCTTGTTTTCTAAAGAAAAAGATAAAAATAAAGTGAGTTTATGATAAAGCCAGAACAAATATCTGCCAATGGGCTCAGAAAAATCAACTTAGGTCAAAGCTTAATTCAAAACCCATTGACCTGTATTTGTTATCTATAGTGTAAAATCAAAAGTGTAAAGTCTTAATTTCTTAAGACTTAAAGTAAACAAGACTTCATATCTTTATTTTGCTACTTCAGTAAATGTATCCTGATTTAAGGATGTTTAGATATTTGTACTGGAAAACAAGACAAAAATACTGAAGAAGAAGTGCATGCAATATTTAATGCCACGACTTTATGAATTTAAGGCTTTTTGCTCTGATTTAAGACATTTGTAAGGCCCTAATTTATGGAAGGGTGAATTAAGACTTTTTAAGACCCACAAAAAACCTTTTAACTACCATTGTTTATTGTGACTATTTATATTTAATAAAAGTAATTGGTTTTTCAGTAAGGATTTAGGTACAAATAAAGAAATGGGACAGTAGATCAGACCTGGAGGCATGAGGTGCTGCAGTAACCCCTGCGCCAGCAGCATCTGTCCGCTGCGCAGCATGCAGCCCCAGCCGCAGTCTGTGGTCAGGCTGGATCCCTCCAGCTGAGGAAACTCCCTCCTGTAGGTGAGCCACACGCATGACACGAATGCCTGCCGGAAACGATCCACCTCATCTGGGAATGAGGCGCGAAAGAAGACAACCTTCAACATTTGTCTATGATTTATTCTCTAGTTTAAAATGCAGAGACTAAAAGTGAGGCATTCAAAGGTTAAAGGGTTAGTTCACCCCAAAATTGAAAATTCTGTCATTAATTACTCACCCTCATGTCGTTCCAAACCCGTAAGACCTTCGTTCATCTTCAGAACACAAATTAAGATATTTTTGTGATGCATTCCGAGAGCTCTCTGAGCCTCCATAGACAGCAAGGACCCTTACACGATCAAGGCGTAGCAAGGACATCGTTAAAATAATCCATGTGACATCAGTGGTTCAACCGTAATATTATAAAGCTACGAGAATACTTTGTGTGCAAAGAAAACAAAAATAACGACTTTATTCAACAATTCGTCTTTTCCGCTTCACCTCATAGCGCCATTTTGGAGAGTATCACATATGCGGATACACTGTTTACATTCAGATTAAAGCATAAACAACGTAAACAATTGTTTACGTATGTGATACTCTCCAAAATGGCACTATAGCTGTCTATGGAGGGTCAGAGAGCTCTCGGAATTCATCAAAAATATCTTAATTTGTGTTCCGAAGATGAACGGAGGTCTTACAGGTTTAGAACGACATGAGGGTGAGTAATTAATCACAGAATTTTCACTTTGGGTGAACTATCCCTTTAAGTTGACTCAACCAATAGCGGCTCTCAGGCAGATCACATGACTCACCTTCACTATTGAACAGATAGGACTGACCCAGGAGGATCAGAGGGGAAGTCTTGTTGAAGGTAGTTTTAGATTTAATGGTCCAGCCTGGGAAAATTAAGAGAGGAACAGTCAGTGATATTTGTTGTGGTCATTTTTGAACATGTGCTTCTACATCTGACTTAAAAAATAGCCCGGTAAAAAAGGAACTAACTGTTTGTGTCATTATTTGTGTCAGTCATACAAACCAGTTCGCAAACCATAACAAATGCATGAAAACGAACCATATTTGACGTTGTTCCATGCGGACATGAACTTGGCTTTCAGGCGATCCACTTCATCGGGCTCTCCAGAGCCTTCTTGGAGCCCATCAGGCGCTGAGCCGTGGCCGTTGTGGCGTCTGGACTGCGCTGAGGGCCTGTCCTCATGAGCACCGCCGCCCACTATGTACTGAACGGCACTGGGAGACACAGAGTTCATGATTCAGGATGAATACCGCAGCATTACAGAAGAACTTCAGCCTGAAACAGAGAGACAGAAAGAGAGCTTCCTTCATTTCTTGGTAAAACAGCTGTGCTATGACAACACGCTGTGATTCTCAGAACTCAAACCCTTCCTCAGTCCAAAAAAAGCATACGAAGCTGCAAAAATGTCTCATTCTGAATATGAAATCAGATTTCTGATATCAGGAAGACTGAAGCATTAACATGTGAAGCTATATTGAGAAAACAGGTTAGATACTAGAGATGCTTAAAATGCTGCTACCATATTACTTATTATTGGAGGTTTTTTAAATTATTGATATCAGTCGACAATGGATATTTAATTGTGCATGCTCATGTCTTCATTTAGATGACCTTTGTCATCATCTAACACTCACTTAAAGGTAATATTTAAAAACATTAATTTAATAACACAACAACAACAATAAAAATGTAATTAATATTAATTTTATTTATTTGGACATTTTAAAGTATTGAAGCCTAAATTAACTTGTAGCTTAATTTTTATTTATTTATTTTTCTTGTATCATGGCAATACAATGGTATTCTCTGATGTATAATTGAGTGCGATGTACTGGATCCCCACACCTTTTGATCAACAATTTTTCTAGGACTAGTAATTTCCAGTCATTCAGATTACTGGATAAGGATTTTTATAATCATTGTAGAGACTGACTCAAACAAAGCAATTTATAAATTATTTAAGAGCTTATCACAATCGAATAGATAAAGGTTTGGGGTGGGTTGTGGTTTTTGCTCACAAAAATACTGTAAAAACGGTGATATTGTAAAGTATTATCACAATTTCAAACGACTCTTGTCTATTTGAATATTTTTTTTAAATGTAATTTATTTCTGTAATGGCAAAGCTGAATTTGGTGCTCAAGAAACATTTCTAATTTTTATCAAAACTGAAATCAGTTCATGTTTTTGTCGATTCTTTGATGAAGAGAAGATTAAAAAGAACAGCATTTATTTGAAATTGAAATATTTAGTAACATTGTAAAATGTCTTTACTGTCACTTTAGATCAATTTAATGTGTTCTTGCTGAATAAAAGTATTAATTTCTTTAAAAAAAATAATAATAATAATAATAAAAAAAATATATA
>NW_015537995.1:587962-599196 GCF_001515605.1 Sinocyclocheilus anshuiensis
TTACGATGAGAGGCGACATCATTTCCCAATAATGCAAAAGCCGAAAAATTTCCACTTCATTCTTGCACACTAGACTGCTCGGGAACAGTGGATACATGTGAATTTAAGACCATGTGACCACAGAGAGCTCAGCAGAAAAAAGTGAACACCCAGGTCATCACAATGGCTTCATTCAGAATAGCGTGCTACAATACTACATTTATACCAGATTAATGGCATGTGTGTGTGAATTTTCTGTTTGCACAAAATACTCATTTCATGTGTCAAAATGTGTTTCCCACAATGCAGTGCGTTCCTGTCACGTCCTACTATGAACAACAATCGATTTTGACTGCCAAAATGTAAGACATTTTACACAAAATCGGAGGGGAAAAACAGTAATTTAGCATCTTTTATTTACAAATAATAACTAGACTGCACTCGCTCAATTCAACATGCAACTTATTGATGTCACGTGACATGCCATTGTAGAAGAGACTATTAAGTAGGCTATATAATGTACATATTGCCAATAATGCAGTACGAAGTACACTAGTATGTCATATTGAACACAGCCTAGGAGTAAAACCCGTTTTTTGTGGTTAAATGTGAAATAATGTAATTGTAAACAAGTCATTAATGTCTGAACGGATCAATCGCCTACTTTTAGTCATGATACAGCTTTTAATGCCCTAAAAAAATACCCAACTCACTGTGAATCGTTATAAGGCAGCCTGATTCTGTAGGTTGTGTGAAATATTTTAGTATGTAGTATGTAGTGTGAAGACAGATATCATGTTTCCAGACACTGACTCTAGTGCACTTCAAAAGTCATTTTAACCAGCTAGAGGCGTTACCTTCATGTTAGACCCGGCATGTTTAATGTTCCGGATATTTTCCTTCTTCTCCTATAAATAGCGATGTCCAGTGTCGAGCTGCTTTGCTCTGGATGTCTGGCAAGGACGACCGCTGTGTGAAACCGAGCTCAGGCCTCTTCAGGCGCCGTTATCGAGGCGAGTACCAATAATGCAAAAGCCGAAAAATTTCCACTTCATTCTTGCACACGACTGCTCGGGGACAGTGGATACATGTGAATTTAAGACCATGTGACCACAGAGAGCTCAGCAGAAAAAAGTGAACACCCAAGTCATCACAATGGCTTCATTCAGAATAGCGTGCTACAATACTACATTTATACCAGATTAATGGCATGATAATAGTGTGTGAATTTTCTGTTTGCACAAAATACTAATTTCATGTGTCAAAATGTGTTTCCCACAATGCAGTGCGTTCCTGTCACGTCCTACTATGAACAACAATCGATTTTGACTGCCAAAATGTAAGACATTTTACACAAAATCGGAGGGGAAAAACAGTAATTTAGCATCTTTTATTTACAAATAATAACTAGACTGCACTCGCTCAATTCAACATGCAACTTATTGATGTCACGTGACATGCCATTGTAGAAGAGACTATTAAGTAGGCTATATAATGTACATATTGCCAATAATGCAGTACGAAGTACACTAGTATGTCATTTTGAACACAGCCTAGGAGGAAAACCCGTTTTTTGTGGTTAAATGTGAAATAATGTAATTGTAAACAAGTAATTCATGTCTGAACGGATCAATCGCCTACTTTTAGTCACGATACAGCTTTTAATGCCCTAAAAAAATACCCAACTCACTGTGAATCGTTATAAGGCAGCCTGATTCTGTAGGTTGTGTGAAATATTTTAGTATGTAGTATGTAGTGTGAAGACAGATATCATGTTTCCAGACACTGACTCTAGTGCACTTCAAAAGTCATTTTAACCAGCTAGAGGCGTTACCTTCATGTTAGACCCGGCATGTTTAATGTTCCGGATATTTTCCTTCTTCTCCTATAAATAGCGATGTCCAGTGTCGAGCTGCTTTGCTCTGGATGTCTGGCAAGGACGACCGCTGTGTGAAACCGAGCTCAGGCCTCTTCAGGCGCCGTTATCGAGGCGAGTATCGATTACAAATGTAGTCATGAGTTTCTGCGTCTTTACAATCTTGCGCGGCTCTCAAACTGTCAGCTGAGACGAATACTGTATAAAACAGCGCGAGATTAAACCAGTATGCAGCTACTTCCTGTTGTCATTGCGGATACACACCATCGACCCGCCCACCGAGCGACGTGATTGGTCAGGTTTGACCGTTGCCGTTTGATGATTGGACGATCTACACGTACGAGAAACTGTAGTCAATTAATTATAAATTATTTTATTTATTTATTTAATTTTTCAAATATGTACATACAAGATGAATATAAATTAAAACAATAGTCTGGGGCATCAAAAGGAAAGAAAATATTTAGGTATTTATTTGGTTAGTCAGATTTTACATTGATGAGGGGAAAAAAAATGTCCACACGTTGCAGTTTTTAAAGGAACACTCCACTATTTTTGAAAATAGGCTCATTTTCCAACTCCCCTAGAATCAGAAAATCGCAACTTTTCATTTTCCGTCAGTCTTAGTACACGATGTAACTACAGAAGAGGCAAGTTTTAATTAGGAAAACTCGAAACTCTTTGGTCATTTTTGAGCGAGATGCTAACGGTCTAATCAGATTCAATGATCTATGCTAAGCTACAGCTAAAAGTGCTACCGCCAGACCCAGAGATCGGCTGAATGGATTCGAAAACGGTAAAACTCAACTGTTTTAACTCTAGGGGAGTTGGAGAATGAGCCTATTTTCAAAAATAGTGTTCTTTTTTAAGTTGGTAGAAAAAGTTGTGTCAGACATTCACAATTACTTGTATAAACCAGTAAAAAGTCATGGTAGCATTATGCTTTGTTTGCAATTGAGTAAATTCTGCTTGCAGAGCACTAAAAGCATCATTATTGTGATCATGATAACAGTATTTAGCTAGTTTTTGTATTTACAAAAGGTAAGTTTGAGTACTGTTAACTAATAATCCATAAATGTGATGAGGTCAAAAGCTGTGACCAAAAGTCTATAACAATGCTGACTTGACCAAGAATCTAGCAATACTTTAGCAAACAGACAAAAAATAAAAACCCTAGCAACTCAAACAGACGAAGTTCAACATTCACAGTTTGTCTTGATTGACTTTCCAGTTCGAGTTAAGCAAATAAAAGAAGCATGTAATTTTAAACAATATCTCTTTATTAATTGACTACACACACTGCACCTCAGTTAATGGATCGACTGACATTTGCTGTAAATAAAAGTGATGTACAGAGCCAAATAAATAGAATAAATTAACAAATTCATGTCCAAAATGCCACATAACAGGTGATACAAGACTGAGATACTCTTCATTTCTCCTATATGTAGGACATTCACATTAGAACGGAATATCTTTATGTCTTTATTTACCTCTATGCACAGTATTGTACAGAATTTTGGACAGTTTGATAAAACAACAAAGAACGTATAAAAAAATTACATGAAATAAAGTGCATTCTCAAAAAAATCACATTTTATAGGAAATTACATTAAAAAACAGAAATATTCGCAAATATGGCCACATAAACACAAACACATAAGAATATATTCGGATACATACGAGTGGACAGCATACTTTTAATATGTGTGGATTCTTGTTTTTCAGTTCACACACTGCAGTGTAAATCAAACAATTCAGAATCGAATAAGACACAGGGCTTTACAGTACAGATTAAGTGAACATTATAAAACATTAGTCTCGTATTCGATCAGCTATAACAGTCACATGATATATAAAGTGGAAACATTCAGGCCAGTGAAGTGTTAGTTGCCTTTAACCACAACTGAGAGTTCATGCACGGGAAAGGGCCGAATATGACGAGAATGGTGTGTTACAAACATAACATTAGATACATTAACACATTCACCCAAAATCTTTACATTATTTTGTGCATATGTTGTCGTCACTTCTCCATTTCACTGATACATCCAAATAACTCTCTGATATATTCTGTCTTGAGTTTCTGTATACTACAATAAATAAATGTTTTTAATAGATATAAAGAAATCTCACTAACACTGGAGCCAGATATGAAACAGCAAAAGATATTTCAGATGACAGAGCTGCTTGAGAGATAAACAGCGTCAGAATACATTTACGGAAGGATTAATAGATATCTAAATGACTATCCAAAGGCATCATCATGCTACAGTAAATCAATACCTCTGTACGGTACTATGAAATACAAATAAATAAAGCACTCTTGGTCTTGTCACTGATTGCAATATAGGGTGTAAAATAGTGACAGTGTTCCTGTTAGCCATCAGATGGCAGCATAACTCCATCTATTCCTGCCATGCCTCAAATCAGTCATCATGATGTATATTTGTATTGTATTTAGCGATATGCTCATATGCATATTTATGCAATATGCTTATACACAGAATTAATAAATAAATGAATTTAAATGAAACAAAAAATGTTCACAAAATAAAGCGTCAAAATCTGACAAATGACTGAAAATGTCCAAGATGTGCAGTTTTGTGAGTCTTTTGAATGTACAAACCTTTGCAGTCTTTTTTAAATTTGCTTACATAATTATGAAATTGATAATACTGAGACAAATACAATTTATACTATTTAGTTTATTACTGTTTTATACCATTTCTTTACTATGTTTTACTACTAATACCATAGATAAACTATGGTTACTGTAGTAAACCACTGTTCATCTTCACAACCGTTTTCTAGTGATGTTTCATTGGAAATGGCAAAAGAACAAACGCTGCAAAAAAGCATCAGTCGCATCCCTACAAACATTTGTTTTGCATATGCTTAAGTGAAAACAGAGTTACTTTAGAACAAATGTTAGTGACATTTTCATTGCATGTTAGTAAACAACATTCAGATCACACAAAGAAACGCCAACAGAAGGCAGGCTACACCAGCTCCAAGTTGCCATGACAACAGTGACATTAACTGATGCTTGAGTAACTATAGAATATATTTACCATAAAATCCTCCTTCACTTTCCAACAATCATCATAAATGTGCTGATCCAACAATCTCTGTAATCAAGACCTGTGTTACGACGATGCTCATAAAGGATACCATCTAAAATTGTTGATATGCATTTAGCACTTACATTTTTTAAAGGTTTAAAAGGTTTTTAGTTTATGATTTTAAAACTCACATTTTAATAGTCACTACTCCATTGCAAAGATGCAAAGATGTTCAAAACCTTAACCACTTCTCTCATATTACTGATTTTCAAAATGCATTAGCATTCATTTCAATACACAGCTACTTTTAAATAGCTGTCAATGCCTCTTTGCAGCCAGATGGTGAAGTTATGACATCTACCAGCAGGGGCTAACCGGGGCATGCTAACCAGTCAAACCTTGACCCCTTACTATCGCAAACCCCCATGGTTGAAGAACTATTATTCAGGTAGCGAATATGAGACTTGAGCGCTAGAGTCACAGTGAGGTCAACGATCACTTTTAAAGAGAATTCAGTAGCACAGAAGAGAGTAAAGATGCACCAGCCTGTGTCAAGAGCTGTGGATAGCACTGACCTACTTGTGAGTATGAATCAAATCTGCCTGTAAACTTATTTACAGAGACACTGTAAGGCTAGAAACATACTCTTGGCAAGTATGCAAATATAGAGGTGCCTGCTTGCCAATGCACACTAAGGAACTGTCTTCTTCTATGGTAAGATCAATGGTTGTCTTGGAGGAACAACATTGTCTTTTTAGTTTAGTTAGTTTGGTTTGAGAATTAATAGCAAAGTTGATTGTATTGATTTAACAAGTTTTAGACTTTCCCCATTCAAAAGTGTACACCAAATGCACCAGTTTGCCATAAAGGGCCTATGATATTTACCTCAGAAGGCAGCGATCAACAAAATCGACAAAATGTCAACAGTTTCGACAGTCTTGATTCAGTATGATGAGAGATTTGGTTAAGAGGGAATTTGAATGAATCTATGGTTTAGCCAGCATCCTCCTCATGGCTTTATTTTTGGCATTTTTATGCCTTTTATTTCGATAGGACAGGAAGTGGACAGGAAGTGGGAGAGAGAGAGGGGGGGGGGTTTGGGAAAGGTCCGCGAGCTGGGATTCAAACTCAGGACGCCCGAAGCGCAATGGCTATACATGTCAGCGCGCTGCCCACAAGGCTATTTGTGCCGACATTCTCCTCATGGCTAAGGCAGTATGTACTATCTATTAATGGATATGCTAAACCTGATTAGAAACTCCTGAATCATGTAATAAGCAAAACAAAATACAGCAATGGAAGCAATGTGTCCTTGATTACGTTCTGTCTATGCCAAAAACTTGATAAGCTGTTACCTTGAGCAAATTCTTTTCAGTTTTTGTGTTTAAGGAAATGATGTGGTTGGTCACCTTAGAAAATGTAGGAACATTGTTTTGGTGTTCACAGTATTCAGCATTGTTTGATCTGTTAAAGCACTTTGCACTTGTCGATTTTTCACCTTGTTGCACAAGCACCACGAAACATGCACCCATTCACCTCCTTGCACACACAAACACCCAACACACATTCTAATATAATACACCTATACTCTTTTTCTGATGCAGCTCTGCGTGTACAATAGATAACAGCCTTTAAAATAACCTTGGAGTTGTTGTCCTTTGTTCAGCGTAATATGATTTAGTCTTTTTTTTTCACTGGCTGGAATGTCCCTAAATTTCTAAGTGCTCAAAAACATTGAATTCCGCTAAACCCTCAATAAAGGCAATTATTTTTTCAACTAGCAGACGATCAAGAGCCATTCTTAGGAGTAATGACAGTCTTCACCTGCGGGGAGGTGCTAGTAGGACTCTGACCGACTGCTTTGGAAATTGGTCTACTCCCAGAAGCAGGATCAGGTCTTCCTGGAGCACATGCCTGGGTGACCTCCAACGATTTGGTGGTATCTTTGGCCTTGGGCCCCTCCTGAGTTCCACCTTTAACAGGCCCTATAGATTTCCCTGTGCTTGTCACCTGTGTAGCCGAACCAGATTTCTCACCAGGAGACTGAAGTTGAGTTTTGGGCAGATCAGGAGGCACTCCAGTTGGAGAAGGAGTGGAGGATGGAGAGTGTTCCTCAACAACCTCCAAGAGACATTTGTCCTCCCAATCCAATGTTCCCCGGTAGCAGCTGACCGGAGCTAAGCCCTTGTCCTGCCTAAGTTTTCCCAAAGCAGAGCACTGCGCCTGGGGTGGGTGAGATGGGACAACCCCTTTGGATGGAGCAGTCCTCTGCTCTGGGAGGAGGCACCTGGGTCAAGAATATCAATAAATGTGACCATTAAACGTTTTAGTTGTTGGTTTTACCTTTTATATCACAAAATATGCTTTGATCTACTCACCAAGGTAGGATGACTCAGGGGTTGTGCGGTAGCTCTGGGTAGGGGAGTGACCGGACAGGCTGTGTGTCGGAGAGCCAGGAAGACTATCGCTGGATGACAGGGACCGGTTCAGAGATGACAGGCTACGGCTTGTGTGCAGCAGGTTGGATTGCTTAGTTATTTTGCGGAACAAAGACCCACGCCTCTTACTGTGAATGATCATGGAAGAAAAAGAGAGAAACAGATGGGGTAAGAAATAAGATATTCTTTATAAGAACAGTCTTCACAACTGGAGGCACATTGTACCTTTCCTGTCCCTCTTTGACCATCCTCTTACTGCGTCTAGCCATCTTGGACTTGTAACTGGACTTGCGTGCTGGTCCCACTTTAATGGACGTGTTCTCAAAAGGCGTTGTGGTCACAGTCACCTTGTTTCCACTCTGAACAAAGAAAAAGCAAAGAAACACATAGGACTGTTTGAACATTTATCATCTCAGATCATATGGATTCCTGAGGAGAGGTGTGTTATTTCTTCTCTATGCGGTAAATCTTACAGTACAATTTTTGCCTTGCTAAATAGAATATCTTACGTCTCACCTTAAGTATAAGCTCTACCACCTCGGTATGGACCAATCCATGCACAGATTCACCATTGACGTGAGTGATGAGGTCACCAGCACATAGTCCCGCCTCCTGAGCAGGGCCTCCATCCTCCACATGCTGTGATTGGTTAAGGACAGAAATACTAATTAATCCAACAAAGTTTCAATAAAACTATTGCTGCATATCTATTCCATACTCAATCAACTTTTTCTCATGCTGTGTTGCTGTCTCACCCAGACTATGTGGTGCACACTGAAGACGTCAGAGTCTCCCATGTAGACCCGAATGGCACGGAGAGTGAACCCATATTTTTTGCCAGAGCGATGGATGGTAATTGGTGAACGAAGAATTGTTACTGCAGGGCAGTAATCACGGCTGGGAGAGGAGTCTCGCGATGAGGGGTTGGACGAGAGAGAGCGTGGGGACATTGGACTGGCCAGTGGAGAGCTACCGTGCTGCTCAACTAGATATTGATAAGTCAATAATCAATATATTATCTTTTTTTCTGCACTTGGCATTATTTGTATAACAATTAAGCAATTAAGCAAATTAAAGGATTAGTTCACTTCCAGAATAATTTTTTTGTGATAATTTACTCACCCCCATTTCATCCAAGATGTTCATGTCTTTCTTTCTTTCTTCAGTAGAAAAGAAATTAAGGTTTTAAGGAAAACATTCCAGGATTGTTCTCCATATAGTGGACAGCATTTGTGGTTGAAAATTATATAATTGTTTTTTTTTGTAGAAAATAAACTATCGATTTGGCTAGATAAGATCCTTATACCTCGGCTGGGATCGTGTAGAGCCCTTTGAAGCTGCATTGAAACTGCAATTTGGACCTTCAACCCATTGGCCACAATTGAAGTCCAACTATATGGAGAAAAATCCTGGAATGTTTTCCTCAAAAACCTTAATTACTTTTCGACTGAAGAAAGAAGACATCCATGATCTTGGATGAAATGGGGGGTGAGTAACTTATCAGGAAATGTTTATTCTAGAAGTGAACTAATCCTTTAATGAGGTTTTTTTGCATTTCAGTAATGAGAATTGGAGGGAAAATGTTCCTTTTCATGAAGGCTGAACTGTACCTCCAGGTATGATGACAGACAACGCGGTGGCAGATGCAGATTTGATGACCTTGTTGCCGGGACGTGAGCTGCGTTTCTCCCCATCGCTTGACAGCTGCTGATGACGTGCTTGCCGAAGCACCAGATCCTTGGTCGCTCGCTGTCCGACAGTGTCACCCATGACCATGTCCCTACCGACCACTGCTATGGCTCCTGTAGATGGCATGGCCTGTGGTGCTGATATCTCACCTGGTCTCAATGGCTTGTCTGCCATATTTACATACACAGAAAAAATCTCTAATTAGAAACTCAGTCTAATTAGTCTATACATATACAGTCTATACATTTTTTTCAATTTTTGTTTTCAACACACCTGGGGCTTTACTAGCTGACATCACTTCCTTCGCACCGTTCCTCTGTTCATTAGCACTGGGCGATGGTGGAGCAATGGCTCCCTCTAATGATGATCCCGGGGCTTTAACGGCACCCTGTTTTTCGGAGAGCTCTCCATCGCCCTCTTGAGGAGCGGCAAACCGGTGCGTGTCCATCAGGGCTGAAAAACGGCGCCGGGCGCCCATCGGAGGACTGCAGTCTCCCTCCATATACAGAGACTCAGAGCATGATAGACGCTTCCTGTGTAAATAAAAAAGAAAATGAGAGGGAATGTTTAAATACGGTAATTTTGAGAAAGTATCTTCATATGCAGTGATGTACGAATATATTCAAACGTACATCTCAGGTGAGCCCGTCCTCCAGCTCTTGTCCCTCATAGTGAAGCTTCCCAGACTCTCCCGCTTGGCCATCTTGTCATCGCGGCGACCTTTGTGCTCTCGACGGGTGACTACAGGGGTCTTCTGCTCCAGCTGGGACAGGTGCTCCATGCTGCTATACACCTGAAAGACAAAGAGCAATGCCAAAGGATGCTTCGTTTACACCTTGCATGTGGTGTAAAGATTTGTAAGTCTGATTATTTTTAACAATAATCTTCAAAATAAGCATTCTGAAGCCATACAATAGCCTTGTCTTTGAATTTTGCGCACAAATCATCAGAACTACTTGCACTATGGTTCAAGTTGACAGTGGCAGTAAAGACATTCATAATGTTACAAAAGATGCCCATTTCAAATAAATGCTTTTCTTTTTAATTTTGAATAAATAAAAATAAATAAATAAATCCGGAAAAATTGTATCAGGTTATCCACTAAAATATTAAGCAGCACAACTGTTTTCAACATTGATAATCATAAGAATTGCTTCTTGAGCAGCAGATCAGTATATTAGAATGATTTCTGAAGGATCATGTGACACTAAAGACTGGAGGAAAGATGCTAAAATTCAGCTTTGCATCACAGGAATAAATTACATTTGAAATTATATATTTAAATTATTAAATAATTTTTACTTGTAATAATATTTCATAAAATCACTGTTTTTACTGTATCTGTCAAAAACATTTAAAAAAATTGACACAAATGTTTGAACGATAATGTATATGATGCTTTATGGTGTTTCTTTTGTTATTTTAGTGCTTGAAATCAGTTGAAACGTTGTTTTTCATCCAGTCATTTTGCTGTTTGCATAATTGCATTTGTCTTGTTTATATAATCCAAGGTCTTTCTTCAGCAAGTGGTCCTGAAGAGGGTCGCATGTCTTAAGAAGAACCCTCAGCACATTCACACCGAAGAAGATCAGAGAATGTTTATTATGTAAGCGTGCAATTGTGTGCGCTTATCTATGAGGGGCCGTACAAGCCATAATTCATTCTGGCACTCTCACACACTTACATTCTCCTTTCACATACATATATTTTTGCTTTCACACATTAATTTTAAAATATCATTATGTAACCTACGTGTTCTACAGATCTGTGTACAAGTGTTATGATACTGATTTTGATCGTATTGACAGGTCTCAATGCTAAGGAAATTTTCTACTGGCCCAGTTTGGCCAGTGGTTTAAATTTTTTACTTGCCCTGGCAAGTCCTTCGGATGAGACGTTAAACCAAGGTCCTGGCTCTCTGTGGTCATTAAAAATCCCAGGATGTCTTTCGAAAAGAGTAGAGGCGTGACCTCGGCATCCTGGCCAAATTCGCCCATTGGCTCTGACCATCATGGCCTCCTAACAATCCCCATATCTACTGATTTATTTTTACATTTATTAAATGTTTATTTTGCTCTGTTACTGGCCAGACTAACCTTGAACAAACAAACAAACGCGGGAAGATGTTTTAGGTTGGGGGTGCTATATGCTATAAGAGCGTGGGGGGGGTTGCGATAGAGGCTACTT
>NW_015537995.1:599861-606918 GCF_001515605.1 Sinocyclocheilus anshuiensis
TGTGAAAGGAGAATATATGTATGTGAAAGGAGAATGCAAGTGTGTGAAAGCAAGAATATATGTATGTGAAAGGAGAATGTAAGTGTGTGAAAGCAAAAATATGTGTATGTGAAAGGAGAATGTATGTGTGTGTGTGAGAGTAGAAATGTATGCATGTGTAAGGAGAATGTAACTGTGTGAAAGCAAAAATATATGTATGTGAAATGAGAATGTAAGTGTGTGAGAGTGCCAGATTGAATTATGGCTTGTTCGGCCCCTCACTTATCTGAAGGCCACTGCTTCACGCAAGTGTTTTTTTAATGAATCACCTACGTTCAAAACAAGCACATTGAGATTCCTGCCATTTCCAGGAAAAGAATGTTTATACGGAGTATATGAACTGGAAGAAGAGATAAGAAAGAGACAAAAGTGTTTGTTTAACCGGTACAGTCTTTTCAATGGATATGTGTAGGACAGACTGGGGCTAGTTGTCACATATATATATGTTAGCAACTATAAGCTTTTACATTACTAATCAAAAATTCAGTTTTGATATATTTACGGTAGGAAATTTACAAAATATCTTCATGGAACATGATCTTTACTTAATATCCTAATGATTTTTGGCATGCAAAAAAAAAAGATAATTTTGACCCATACAATGTATTGTTGGCTATTGCTACAAATATACCCGTGCTACTTATGACTGGTTTTGTGCTCCAGGGTCACAAATGCACTAATGTTTGTGTCTATAAAAAAACAGTCTTTAAAAATAAACACAATCACTGGAGTAAAAACTGTGAAAACTAGGCCTGGTCTCCTCTAAAAGGAATGAGAGGATGCAATGTGACCTTGATGGACCATGAAAAATTAAATAAAAGAAAGACAGATAAAAATGATGAGTGTTAATGTGTCTGTTTACACATTCGAGAGTGTTTCTAAAAAAGAAAGCATGAAATATGGATGCAGTCATGTGTCAGACTGACCTTGCTGAAGCGCGGCGAGCAAGAGGAGAACTGTCTTATCTCTACTGGCTCATCGTCGTTGGTGTCGTCCTCGTCATAGGAGTTGATGTGCCGATAACGCTCTGACCGCGCTGAAACAGAGGGAGCGCGAGATGATGGTGAGAGATAGAGAGATGGAGATCAAGGGCAGACTAAGAAGCAAGTGTGAGTGTCCTCACTGTCGAAATAGCTGGTGTCCTCCTCAGACTCTAGATGAGGGATGAATTCGGCCTTCTGTCGGAGTAAACCATTCCAGTCCAATCCCGAGAAAAACGAGTGCTGCTTCACTTCAAACGCTCCACCTGTTTACAAGAGTAAACAGAAGTACATTTATAGACAAACAGATAAACACGCAATCCTTGTAAGACAAGGTGTTGTGGCCATGCATTGTGGTGCAAAAACTGGTTTACCCGCCTGCCTGCTTTCTTTTTTCCAGAACTATCCTAATATGACAGAATGTTCAAGCAACGGTTTTTCATACAGTTAAAAAATAAACACAGGGACTGGGGTTGTAAATAGTTAATAGTTGTCCAAGTGATTTTAGTCTTCTAATGCCATACAAAGTTTTGCATGGATTCAAATATGGTGTCATGGCAAGTCTGAATATACTGTATACAAACTAGTGCTGTCAAATGATTAATCGTGATTAATCGCATACAAAATCAAAGTTTTTGTTTGCATAATATATGTGTGTGTTCTGTGTATATTTATTATGTATATATAAATACACACACATACAGTATATATTTTGAAAATATTTACATGTCTGTATTTATATTCATATAATTTATATTATAAATAAATATATTTCATATAAAAACATAACATATTTTTCTGAAATATATACATGCATGTGTGTGTATTTATTTATATATACATAATAAACATACACAGCACACACGCATATATTATGTAAACAAAAACTTTTATTTTGGATGCGATTAATCGTGATTAATCGTTTGACAGCACTAATACAAACACAAATTAGACTTAAGAACTATTGTGAAGGGAAACATTTTCAGCAGTTACATTACATTTAAATTTTTTTTTTTAAATGGTTGTTTTTGGAGCTTGACAACTTCCATTTCCATTTATTTTAATTGTATAGAAAACACCAAATTTTGTGACAGAAACCCTCATATGGAACAACATGAGCCTGAGTAAATGATGACAGAAATTTTATTTTTGACTAAACAACAATATACACTACTAGGTTTTTTAAGGAAAATTTTAAAATATAATACTTTTATTTAGGATACATTAAACTGATCAAAAGTGACACTAAAACATTTATAATGTTACAAAACTTTTCTATTTCAAATAAATGTGGTTCTTTGTATTCATTAAAGTATTCTGAAAAAATGTCACAGTTTCCACAAAAATATGAAGTGTTTGCAACCTTAGTAGTAAGAAACGTTTCTTGAGCATCAAATCAGCATATTAGAATGATTTCTGAAGGATCATGCGACACTGAAGACTGGAGTAATGATGCTGAAAATTCAGCTTTGCATCACATGAATAAATTACATTTTAAAATACATACAAACAGAAAACAGTTGTAATCATATTTGCAACCCTGGATCACAAAACCAGTCATAAGTCGCAGGGGTATATTTGTAGCAATAGCCACAAAATTATCGATTTTTCTTTTATGCCAAAAATCATTAGGATATTAAGTAAAGATCATGCTCCATGAAGATATTTTGTAAATTTCCTACCGTAAATATATCAAAACGTAATTTTTGATTAGTAATATGCATTGCTAAGAACTTCATTCGGACAACTTTTCTCAATATTTAGATTTTTTTGCACCCTCAGATTCCAGATTTTCAAATAGTTGTATCTCAGCCAAATATTGTCCTATCCTAACAAACCATACATCAATGAAAAGTTGATTTATTCAGCTTTCAGATGATGTATAAATCTCAATTTCAAAAAATTGACACTTAAGACTGGTTTTGCGGTCCAGGGTCACATTTCATAATCTTACTGTTCTTACTGCATTTTTGATCACATAAATGCAGCCTTGACATTAAAAAATCTTACTGACCCAACTCTTTTGAACAGTAATGCTAAAAACAAGAAAGAAACACATGAATTTCTATAAAAAAGAAAAGAAATGAAAAGAAATGCACAGATGAATTGTTCACAATAAGACCAAGCATATGTATTCATGTCAAAACGTCCAATCTGAATTTTTGTTGTCTTGACTTATGGCATAAGTGTGTGAAAGTGTGTTAAACTGGTGGATGTTTACCTGTGCCCAGTCGCACTAGTGGGTTGGTTTGCAGCAGGGCGGAAATCAGGCTCTGAGCTTCACTAGGCAGTGCCTCATCTCCCACAGGCCACTCAATATCATCTACACAAACACACACACAGAAATCTGTTGGCAGCACTGAAGCTCTTCATCACATTTCAGTGTATGGAATTACAAAGCTTTGCGAGAAAAATGGAGCACTTTGGAAGAGGTTTCTGGAGGAGAAGAATGTGTTTGCTTTTGCACTCATCAATGCCGCTGCTGCTAATATTAGCTCAGGAGTTGCTTTGAAGCAACAAAGATTCAGACTCACCTGTGATCACCTGACCAAAGAGCTCTTCAGTCGTGTCTCCGAAGAATGGCACACAGCCCACTAGGAATTCGTAGAGGATGATGCCCATGGCCCACCAGTCCACTGGTTTCCCATAGCCCTGCCTGAGAATGACCTCTGGGGCGATATACTCTGGTGTGCCACACACCTGAGACATAGAGACAATACCATCCTGTTTACACCTGCTATGTGAACCGATCACAAAATGACAGCCCTGTTTCCTTACCTGTTTGTCCAGGAACTCCCTGGCATCCTTCTCGATGTGTCCCTCGTACAGGTTAGTGGTGAGATTCATGAGCCCCATCTTTGACAAGCCAAAATCCGTCAGCTTAATGTGGCCCATCGACGTGATCAACAGACTGTGAAGAAGAACCACGAGTCGTGAGCGTTTGCTTCGAAAATAGACATCAAGATGAGATCATCTGTTTTACACCTAGTAATACAGTCGGTTTTACACCTAGCAACAGTCGGTTTCCCTGAAGTAAAAATCCCATTATTTATTTTTAACAATAACATATAAACCATTAAAGACAGACCTATTGTGAATTATGAGTTAGTTAATAGATGTAAAATGCTTTTGTTGAAGCCATTAGCCTGCATTATTTCAACCTATTTTTAAAATAGTCATAATCAACAGCAGGATTTCTGTTGAAATCCTACATTCTCTAGTGAAAAGTAAATATACTAAAATGCATTTGAAATACATTTATTTCATGCTAAGTATGCTACAAACCATTTATGTGCTTAATAAAAATACCCAGCAATTGTATTTTTAGTATACTAAACTGTTAGACTGGAACCACTGATTTTGTACTTAATGCACTTTAATTGTGTGGAAGTATTGCTGAAGTCCAACTAAAGAGATACTGAAGTATATTTGATTGTGCTAAAGTGGAACTATTGCAAGTACACTTCAGCTACACTTTATCTGGCATTTAAAGACTGGTATTATTCAAAGATCATACAATCCTCATCGATAGTGACATTAAAATACATTTTAGGATTAATATTAAGAAATGTGCATTGTGCACAAGTAGTACTCCAAATAAAGTTGAATTATAATTTTTATATCAGCAAGTCTTGAGCGATATCTCAGTAAACAGGTTAATAGATTTGAACTATACTTAATATGAAATAAATGTATTTTAAATCATGTATTTTTTTTTTACTAGGGTTACCCATGATTCTGCAGAGAAATATCCACCAATTAGAGAATTGCAACAAGCAAATTGTGCCAAAAGAACGCTTTAGCACTGCCGTTCTCCATATAAACGGTTAAAGACAGACCTACCATAAGCTACAAATTTGTTAATCGATGGTACATGCTTTAGTTGAACCCATTAGTCCACATTGTTTAAACTTTTCTTCTTTAAATAATCATGTTTAACAACAGAATTTCTAGTGAAGAACTACATTAACCATGATTCTGCAGAGAAATCTCCACCAATCAGAAGACTGAGACAAACAAATCACGCCAAAAGAATCATTCAATCCCATTAAGGGCACTATAAATGACCTGAGTCAGCTTTCTTATGCTCTCAAACTAATTAAATATTTGTATATATGTATATATATATATGTATATATATATATACATACATATACATATACATATATGTATGCATATTTTACATGTGTAAAAGTTGCTTTTGCAGTATAGATTTTTTTAAATATATTGAACAGCACTTTGGATCAATATATGTTGTTTTCAAATGTACTTTATAAATACTTTATTATAAATGTTGTTGTTATACTAACTCTTCTTTCACTATTCTACTCGACAGATGACCTCCAGTCCTGCAGGGGGCGCTGACTTACTTGTCTGGTTTCAGGTCTCTGTGTACGATGCCATAATTATGAATGTACTCCAGCGCTAAAACTGTTTCAGCAAAGTACATCCGGGCCATTTCCACAGGAAGGGCTCCGATATTTTTCAGCAGGGTTGCACTGTCACCACCTAAACAAAAAATAACATGGTTGAATTATAAAAATAATTGGCTGTAAAATGACTCAAATCTGGGTTGTGTGTACAAATTAGGATTGAATCGTTGAGTGTGTCTCATGCCTTACCCTCCACGTACTCCATAACCATACACAGGTGACGGCGTGTCTCAAAAGAGCAGAACATGCTGACCACAAAGGGGTTCTCGGCGAAGGTCAGGATGTCCCGCTCCACGAACGCCTGCTGGATCTGGTTCCGCAGGATCAGGTTTTGTTTGTTGATCTTCTTCATAGCAAAGCGCTGCCGCGTCTCTCTGTGTCTGACTAAATACACAGCTCTGCGATCAAAACGAGAAGGAGAGATCTGGTTTATCCAAGTTTACACATTGCTTTTAAGTTATTTCATGGTAATTTGAGAGTAAATAGCGATATTCTCACCCATACGCTCCATTGCTGATGAGTTTGATAGTCTGGAAGTCTGATTCACAGGGCGGTTTGATGGCTTTGAGCTTCCCCTGAGAGAAAGCCAGATAAAAGATTCAGTGCAGGGGAAATATATCGACTGGAGTATAATTTCACTCCCTATGCCGTTTCAATTCTACCACTTTTATCCTGAATCCCTGCCGCTGCAGTTGTGCTGCGAGAGTTTGTTTGGTCCTTCATTAAAAATAAGTTTCCATGTTAAAGAGTGAGAAAATTGCAGGCTTATATAACACATCTTGTTCTGTTTTTTCGCCCCTTTTTTCCTCTTAAAGGGGTCCTATTATGCTTTTTTACAAAGTCTTGATTTTGTTTTGGGGGTGTACTAGAACAGGCTCTCATACTAGGTTGTTCGAACAACACATTATTTTTCACATATTTTACATTATTACAACACCTCTCTCCCCAGTCTGGCATGAACGGCTCGAATAGTTCCTGTATCAAATGAAGGCCCGCCTTCTGAAATACGAAATGTGCTGTGATTGGTTAGCTGGGCCAGTGTGTGTTGTGATTGGCAGCACTCGGCCACTGGTCGGGTAATGTCATGCCCGCTACCATAGCCGCCTGCGAGCTTCAGTGTAAATATTGCATCAAAATCAAATCAATTTGAGCACGATATAAACCCGGATGATTGTAAAAGTTGAAAAAGTGAAAAAGCATAAGAGGACCCCTTTAAATAACTAGTAGGTAAAAGTTGCAATCTTTGCAATTTTTTTGGTTATTACAAAACAATTTACACTTGATTAAACTAATACACTCACTTCAGCAGAGTCGTCCGTCTCCGGCGTGTGGGGTCCCTCGCTGTCATAACTCTCCAAATTCACCATTTCTGCATGCAAGAATCATGTTTGGTTAATACATTTTTACTATGCAATAAACATGTACTGGCTTTGAGGAATAAAATTACATAAATGAGTTGTTTTAGAAGTTTGACATGTTTCTAGGCCAATTAATAACCTAAAATAGCCTAAAGATCCTAGTCAAATAAAGTTAAATCAATTAAATGGATATATAATGCATATATAATAATAATAATAATAATAATAATAATAAAATACACTACTG
>NW_015537995.1:606964-607291 GCF_001515605.1 Sinocyclocheilus anshuiensis
TAGTTTTGACTGCTTTTATTGTCCTCATTTGTAAGTCGCTTTGGATAAAAGCGTCTGCTAAATGATTAATAAAAATAAAAAAATAAATAAAGTTTCGAGTCAAATAAAACAAAACCAATTATGTGCATGTAATGCATATATTAATAATAATAAAATATACCACTGTTCAAAAGTTTGTGGTCAGCAAGATTTCACATTTTTATCAGAGAAGTCTCTTATTCTCAAGGCTGCATTTATTTGATTAAAAATACAATAAAAACAGTAAAATTATGAAATATTATTACAATTTAAAATAACTATTTTCTATTTGAATATATTTTAAAATAT
>NW_015537995.1:608208-612418 GCF_001515605.1 Sinocyclocheilus anshuiensis
TTTATTTGATTAAAAATACAATAAAAACAGTAAAATTATGAAATATTATTACAATTTAAAATAACTATTTTCTATTTGAATATATTTTAAAATATAATTTATTTCTGTGATGCAAAGCTGATTTTTTTCCCAGTCTTCAGTGTCACACGATCCTTCAGAAATCAGTCTAATATGCTGATTTGCTGCTCAAGAAACATTTCTGATTATTATCAATGTATTAAAAAAACATTATGTAAACCGTGATACATTTTATGAGGATTCTTTGATCAATAAAAAGTTCAAAAGAACAGCATTTATTTGAAACAGAAATCTTTTGTAACATTATAAACATCTTTACTTACACTTTTGATCAATGCATCCTTGCTGAATAAATGTATTAATTTCTTTCGAAAAAAGAATCTTATCTAACATTCATAAATAATTAGCCATCTGCCTGTCTATGAGCAATTCAGCAGCATAATGCCTAATCAAGTCTAAAAACAACACCTCCAGTCGCCACAGCAACCATCCATTCTAGAGAGAAAAATTAAGCATCACTGATCTAAATAAAGACTGTGATATAAATAAACAACACTGAAATAAACACAAACAAGCTCTAAAGCAGCAATTAAAACAGCACTTTCTTTGTCAGACTCTAGCTGAGTTCAATAAACTACCATATAGAAAATAATTTTAAACTTCATTTCATCTTGTGCAGCCAGAAAATGAAGTGAGGGGACTGAAACGAGTCTTTGCAATTTCACAGACCCGAGTGAAATCTGTTTTCCCAGGGATGCAGTTTCACAGCATCCAACTAAAGCTGGATGACATGCAGAGCAGTGCAGGATTTAAAACTGCATTCACAGATCTGTGAAATCTCATTAGGACATAATCATATTCAATAAAAACAACAATGAAAATGATGCATACAGTCCCAAATGAAAAGGATTAGCTATACATGTTACACTCATTGAATGCAATGAAATTAAGTTAACTAAATTAAGTTGAATGTTCAATTAAAGTTCACTGTTTACATTTTAAATTAAATTGTGTAATATCTGTGCTATTAGTGTCACTAAACTGAATTGCAATACAATTAACGGCCTTCGAGGAATAAAATTACATAAATGTGCTGTTTGAGAAACTAGTTGACATTTTCATTTTTTAAGTTTTTAGTACAATTATCAGCCACAAATTTCTAGTCAAATCAAATTAAATATATAATAATAATAACATACACTACTGTTCAAATGTTTGGGGGTCATTAAGATTTTTTAATGTGTTTGAAAATAGTCTCTTCTGCCCGCCAAGGCTGCATTAATTTAATCAAAAATACAGTAAAAACAGTAACATTATGAAATATTATTACGATTTAAAATAACTATTTTCTATTTGAATATATTATAACATGAAATTTATTGCTGTGATCAAAGCTGAATTTTCAGCATCATTCCTCCAGTCTTCAGTGTCACATGATCCTTCAGAAATCATTCTAATATGCTGATTTGATGCACTAAACTGAATTGCAAAAATAATGATTGTTTTTCAAACGCTACCCCAGTCTTCCATTAGTCAGTCAATAGCCTAAACTCAACGCTACTGGTTGAGCCAATGCTACTAATTAGAGCTGGTGAGATGCTGAAACAAACAGAGCATTGAGTCACATTGTTTATATCGTGGAAATGAACATAGAAACCTCTTACATATATCTGTAAATTAAGCTGGGATAGAAGAGAAAACACACACTTCAGCTTTAACTGAATAGACCGAGCAACATTCAAAGATATTCAGAGTGCATTTTCTGCCTGAAAAGTGTTGTGTTGTGTTTAATTGTGCAGTGCGAGAGAGTAAGTGTGTGTTTTTATAAAAAGCCCCATTACTCAAGAGCCGGCTGCTGTTTGCCAGGTTCACAGCGGTGCTTACACATTTCCCTGCTTTCTTGGCAGGAATACAAACTTCTCACCGCCTGTGCACCCCACCTTAACCTGCTCCATAATCTCAACAATGTCTCTCAGCATGACCTACATTTCCCTGCCTCTCTCCGGCTTCTTCTACGCTCTTTCCCTCCAGAGACAAACGCTCTCGCTGTGTGAGGATGTTCAGTGGTGTTCGTCTCTCACCTTCCAGAGGGTCTCTGGTCAGGCCGAGCTGGCTGATGATGTATCGCGGGATGTCTGCTTTCATTAGCTGGCCCTCTTTAGCGTGGTCTTCTGCTGCCTCCAGTAGGTGGTAGAACTCTTCAGGGTTAAACTCCTGAAACAACATGCAAATAATGTTGTTTTTTGGTCAGTTGCTGCATTCTGCAGTCAAATACATGCCTGTTTAAAAGATTGGGGTTTGTAGAATTCTTAATATTTTTGAAAGAAGTCTCTTATACTCACCAAGGCTGCATTTATTTGATCAAAAATACAGTAATATTGTGAAATATTATTAGAATTTAAAGTAAGGTTTTTTTATTTGAATATATTTTAAAATGTAATTTATTCCTGTGATGCAAAGCTGAATTTTCAGCATCATTACTCCAGTCTTCAGTGTCACATGTTCCTTCAGAAATCGTGAAAAAATGCTGATTTGCTGCTTAAGGAATGTTTCTTATTATTATAAATGTTGAAAACAGCTGCTGCGTCATATTTTTGCAATACACCATTTAGGTATTCAGATAAAATAATGGTAACACTTTACAATAAGATTCCATCTGTTAACATTAGTTTACATGAACTAACAATGAAAAATACTGAAATAATAATTCATAAATCATTTATGAATCTTAGATTTCACCATTTACTAATACATTATTCAAATCAAAATTATATCTCAATATTTAATGGACCTGAGTTAACATGAACTGAAATGAACCGTTAATATACTACTATTAATAATATACTATTGCTCATTGTTAGTTAATGCATTAACCAATGTTCACTAGGGATGGTAAGATTCACCGATTCGCATCGATGCATCAACATAAAAGTTAACGATACGATGCATCGATTTAAAAGAAGTGTGCATTGGATACAAGTTGGCATTTGTATCACGATGCATCGTTTCTAACATATTTGCATCGGTAAGAACCAATTCATTTATATATAATTATTAGTAGATGCACTATACTTTTATTATTTAGAAAGTGACCAATATTTTATATGTAGATTGATTTCTCCTCTCTGAACTGTTTCTCAAGCGTGTTCTCTCATCACTGGTGCTGCTGCATGAATCTGACGAATCACAACACTACGGAGACCTGAGGCCTGTTTCATAAAAGATGCTAAGACAAGCGGGGATTAATGTCCAAAACCTTAGTGAAATAACCTAACAAATCAATCGGGGCTGAAGCGGTTCCATAAACGACTATTTAAGTTCGCGCAATCTCACTAATTTGTGCACGCTTACTCTCAAGCAGCCCTTAATGTCGATCATGGATCAAATCAATCCACCACGGCAAACAGTGAATACATTTGTGCTGTTTAATGCATTTGAAAGTGACCAATATTTTATATGTCGATTGATTTCTTCTTTCTAAACTGTTTCTCAGGCACGTTCTAGCTTTTATCACCACTGCTGCTACGTGAATATGACGTATCACAACACTACGAAGACCGAGGCGTTAGAAGTCAGTTTATTTTTGATTTGCTGTCTATCTGAACCAAAGAAATAAAATGAACTATCTGTACCATATTGACATTGAATTGCATGGAATCGCATTGTGTTGAATCGAAATCGGATCGCATTGCATCGTAATAGGGATGAATCGTATCGTATTACATTGGTAGCTGCTTCATATGTATCTTTAATGTATCGTATCGTTGGCTCTGCATCGAGATGCGTATCGCATCAGCCTCAGTTATGGAGATGTACATCCCTAATGCTCACTGATGGGACCTTATTGTAAAGTGATACCAAAATAATTCTCAACTCAGTATTGCATTTCCACATATGTCTTTATCTGGTGATCCATATTATTTATTTATCCACTGATCCGTATTTCCAGTGATTGCACTGCTGGACACATTTTCAGGGGTCCTTTGTGTTTGATAATACCAGTCGAAGGGTTTGTTACACTCAAGCCTTTCAGCACATTGTACTTTCTTCTCCTGACCCCTGGTGACCCCATCAGCCAGTTGCCATGGCAACTGCACAACGTAAGCTGAAGAAGCAACCAAGCCTAGCGACCGGCAGATCAATTCAAGTGTGTGTGTGTGTGTGTGTGTGTGTGTGTGTATGTATGTGTGTG
>NW_015537995.1:612668-616385 GCF_001515605.1 Sinocyclocheilus anshuiensis
GCGGAGACTCTCACCAGACATTCAAGCAGTCGGGCAGGGCGGGAGATGATGATGAAGAGTTTCTTCACCAGCTCTATGATGAAGGTCAGCTCCGAGCTCTCTGATCGCTCATAAGCCTGACAGATAACACAAGATCATTAAATAAAAACAAAAAAAAACAAAGGATTAATATTTGAGTAATTCTTCATTCTTTAAGAGCCACTTTTGACCACTGAAATCTGAAATGACTTCTGTAGACAAATATAAATCTGTTTACAAAATCTGAAGCTCAAAGAAAAGATGTGATCATGGCCGTAGAGTATAGAGGGCCAAATAACTCCAAATTAAATAATGAAATAAATCTAAAAAATATTTAAATCAATCTTTAAATACATAATTAAATACTTAGTAATAACTTAAAATCTTTAAAATCATTATTCAAATACTAAACAAATTAATAAATGTCTATTGTATTTAGCATTAAAAAGCATTATTTTTTCTATCATCACCTTTGGATTGATTTTTCATGTAAGTACAAGCATGTGACATTTACTTTTTTCATTTGCAGGGTTACAGCTGTCAACTCATCATTTTTTTTTTAAATGTTTATTTATTAAAATATTTAATGTTTTATTATTTAATGTTTATTTATTAAAATAAGTATTAAAATATTTAATTAATTTACATAAATAATTACAAAAATTGGCCCTCCGTAGTATTGAAACTTCAAGTGAATTTTGCTATGTCTGATGACGTGGAATTAAAAAAATGTATATATTTTTAAATGTATATATATGTATATAATAAGGTTGAGGGTGTGTTTATGCAAGGTAATCTTAAAGCTGCCTGGAAAGGAATTAAGAGTATGGCTGAAGTAAGTACATGGGTATCAAATCAACAAATGCCAATGGAGAATTATGATGCTAATTTTCTTCTATCTAAGAAGTATAATGAATTTTTTTCTCGTTTTGATACATCTGCTATAGGTGATGAGATGGCACTTTTTATAGATAATATTAGCAAGATGGCACTTTTTAAAGATAATACTAGTTCTTCTAATAATTTTAAATTGAATCAATTTGATCTATTGAAACAGTTGAAGGCTACAATGCTTAATAAGGAAAACAATTTCTGGTATTTTAACAAACACACACACACAACAAAAAAAAAAGTAATCAGAGATGCAATAAAAAATCTATCACAAATTATCCTTTAACTGGATATTAACTAGGTAATTTCTTTAAACAAACAAACATTGAGCTAATGAAATATTATGTAACTAATAAAACAATTTAATAATCCAGTCAAGTAAAGTGAGATATGAATTCATATTAGCTGAAACACACATACTCATATCCAGCCCACACATATGCTCACTTCATGCAGCAGTTTCTCCAGGTTTTCCTGCAGCTCGTAGAAGTAGACGGTGGTGATGAGGCCTTCTCGAGATTTGGTCAGGCAGTTTCGGGACAGCTCTGCGATCTGGTGGTGGATGAAGCTGAGGACCCCGTCAGCCAGCGGCAGCACGTTCTCAGGTGAGTACGACTCGATGAACTCAGCCAAGCGCTCCTCCATCTGAGCCGTGGCCTGAAGGTAACAGATAGACAGCGTTTAAATAACGTCTTCATTAACAGGGGATACATATGAGCTTAGTTAGAGAGACAAACTAGAGTTCAAAATTAACACTCGTCAATATTTCCAGAAAATAATGCAACAATGCAATCACAATGATACTATATCGGATGCAATCTAATTTTAGTCTGAAGTGTTTGTTTGTGTTTCACTAACCTTAGGGAACCGCTCCTTATAAACATGGTTCATCATAACAATCTCATTATCGTAACAGGAAGGTGATCGCCCTGGACTGCAGATAGAAACAGAGAGGGGACGATAAAAGTGACATTTTGCATAAATTGGTTGAGATGTGCTTTGTGTGTGACTGTGCACCTCAGACTCCGCGAGCGCGGCCGCACATGCGGTGATCTCCGGCCGTCGTCGTCAGTGATGCTCTCAGTGCTGCCAAAGTGTTTGGACAGGAAGTGCAGCTCGTCCAGTGTGGGCTGGAACGGCAACTGATGCAGCCGCTCCTGAGACGAGCTGGAAGACTAAAGAAACAACACAACCCAGTGTGAAATCACATTATAAAGGATACACATGGGACCAAAAAATGTCTCACAATGTTACCATTCGGTTTGAAAATAACAATATTTGCACAAATAAATCAGGGAATGCCATTGACAGATTGATTTAAGACACGAAAAACCTGCCTATCTTGGTACATCGTACTCATTTATATTTCTGTTTAAGTTAGAAATTTGAATAAGTATATTTTAAAGAAATATTGCTACTATTGTAAATTACACTACAAACATACACCTTTGTTTACGTTTGTCTGTTGCTTGGCAACCACTTTGTTGCAACCACAATTGATTCTGAGGAACTACACTGTTTAGTGGAAGAATACTGTTTTTATTAATATCATTACACTTTATTTGCTCTGTTTTATTTTGTGAAACCTTACTACGTATATGGAATAACCGTTTTATAAAAGCAATAAGCCCCGTGAAGCCGTGGTTTACAGTGAATTTATAACAGCTAAGGGGGTTTTAGGCAACGCCCCTTAGCTGTTATAAATTATATTATAATTATAATTTATGTTATAAATGTCCGCTGCTTTTGACACAGTTAACCACCAGATCCTCCTGTCAACCCTATTGGCAAAGGGCATCTCAGGAACCGCACTCCAGTGGTTTGAGTCTTACCTCTCAGATAGGTCCTTCAAAGTCAAGACAGAACTGCTTGTGGTTCCATCAAACCCATCGTTTCATCCCAATTTCACCATCCAGTTAGGCACATCAACCATACCTCCTTCAAAAACAGCCAGAAACCTTGGAGTTATGATTGATGATCAGCTGACTTTCTCAGACCACATTGCTAAAACTGTGACTAAATGTAAATGTAATGTAAATTCACTGTAAACCATGGCTTCTTGGGGCTTATTGCTTTACTCGACTCAACTCAGTATTGCATGTCCACATATGTCTTTATCTGGTGATCCATATTATTTATTTATCCACTGATCCATATTTCCAGTGATTGCACTGCTGGACACATTTTCAGGGGTCTTTTGTGTTTGATACCACAACAAACTGACACCAAAAACCTGCCTATCTTGGTACATCGTACTCATTTATATTTCTGTTTAAGTTAGAAATTTGAATAAGTATATCTTAAAGAAATATTGCTACTATGTCTACTAAAAATATATACTTTTATTAAGGATTCACAGCTGTGTTTTTATATTTATGAAAACATGTAGAAAATCAGATAATAACAAATCAGGCTTTATCCTGAAGGATGTCAATCAATCAATCAATCTGACAGTGTGGATTAGTGCTATTTTAGTATAATTGGTAAAAACTATTCTAGTTTTTGTTAATATTTTGAATGAGACTTTATTTTCATTTTCATGTTAGTTAGTTTTAGTAATTTTGTTGTATTTTTTCTTTTTTTTTATTAGGTTTTTATAAATACGTCTATATAGTTATAGAATTTTCTTCATTTAGTTTTACTTCTTGTAGTACTTTAGGAGTAATTAGGACTAATTAGGAAAATTAGAAATGTTGCCTTGGTGAATAGCTGAAATAAAATAAGTGTAATTGTTTATATTTATGATTTGTATATTTCTTATATATAAATAATAAATTAAATTAATTATATATATATATATATATATAT
>NW_015537995.1:616493-623456 GCF_001515605.1 Sinocyclocheilus anshuiensis
TATATATACATATATACATATATTATTAATTATACAAAATGTATTATCAACATAACATATTAAGCATTTTAATGCATAATTTAATGTTTTGCTTTTTATAAACATTTTTGTATTTTATTTCACGTACGTTTTTATTTTCAAATGTTTTTAGTTTTAGCTAATGATAATAATCCTGGTGTTGACACATAAAATGATGAGGAAAAAACACATTTTGTAAGAAAATGCTAATATATTTTACACGTTTTTATAAAGTTATGTTAAATTTTCGACTTTTTGCATTCTATATAGCATATTTTGTTGCATGTCTCCAGAATCATGGCTTTTGTCATTTCATTGAATATACAGAGCCAAAGCCATTTTACGAGGTTTACAATGCGCTTGAGCTGTCTAACTTCATTTATTTGTGTATGCTCCACATGTCTTGTGCAGTAAATCCAGGATAGACTTATAAAAGAAGATTACCGACCCAAATGAGTGGAGTGAGTTGTAAATGAAACACACAGGCCTGCGGTAATGATTTTCACTCCTACTCGATGTTACCCCGTGTTAATGAGTGAATGATTTTGGCTTTAATCACAAATATATGTCACTCTAGAGTCAATTAAAGGCCAAAAGCAACTTGAGTTTATGAGAAAAAAACAGATGAACCCAAGAACACTTCCCAAGAACCACCAGTTAAACCATTATTTCAACCATGAAGAGCATTTGATCACCAAACACTCCACAGACTGACAGCCATTGACATTATCACAACCAACAACTGAGCAGCTCAAGCAGTCGTCAAATGGTTGGATGAACACCAACTTGTTTTCTGCATTGGCACGAATAGAACAAGAAATGAAAGATAATGTGTGACCCTGGACCACAAAACCAGTCATAAGGGTCAATTTTTCGAAATTGAGATTTATACATCATCTGAAAGCTGAATAAATAAGTTTTGTTAGGATAGAACAATATTTGGCCGAGATACAACTATTTGAAAATCTGGAATCTGAGGGTGCAAAAAAATCAAAATGTTGAGAAAATCACCTTTAAAGTTGTCCAAATTAAGTTCTTAGCAATGCATATTACTAATCAAAAATTAAGTTTTAATATATTTATTGTAGGAAATTTACAAAATATCTTCATGGAACATGATCTTTACTTAATATCCTAATGATTTTTGGCATAAAAGAAAAACCAATAATTTTGACCCATACAATGTATTTTTGGCTATTGCTACAAATATACCCCAGCGACTTAAGACTGGTTTTGTGCTCCAGGGTCACATATGTGTAAGGCTACTGATGCTGTTTGCTGTCTGTTTTTTCTTGGCTTTATTCTATCAAATGTGGCCTGTTCAACTTGACATTGTGTTTGTGTGACATGTGCTGCTATACAGGCAATCAGCTGCTTATGAGCGTGTGAGATATATAAGAAAAGAAAAAACAAAAGTGTGTTTGTTTTTTGCATTTTATATTATATATACAGTATATCTATATCTATATCTATATACATTACATATATATATTACAGAATTGGTCCAAAGTCAGAGTTGGAAACATCTTAAAAAAGAAAAGATGGTCTTTTTCCAGAAAATTTGTATGTATGCAAATTGTATAATATCCAAGGTACACATTTCTAGTAATTGTGCAGTTAATTCTCATATTGTATTTTCAGAGAGTTGTCCTCTCCCCAAACTTGTCACTACCGAAACACAGTAATAATAATTTAATTAGAAAGGTTATATTGACCTATTAAGATTTTGCTTACATCTAGATTGTGAATATATTTTTTTGCTATTTTATTGATTTCTCAGAGGTAATTTATGAGATTTGTTGTATTTTGAATCCAATTTTTCTTTGTTGCAAAAAGTTGATCACGCAAAGGATTCATTAGTTTGAATATACATTGAAGCAAAATGTTTCAGTGGTGACTGCACATTTTCGGTAGTGACAGTAATGATTTGGTAGCAACCACATCACATTACAGAATTTTAACTCACATACTAAAACACTACTAAAACATACTAAAATACAAAAAAAAAAAATGCAAAACTCTACTAAAATGTAGTTTATTTCCTCCAAATATGAGGGTTATGTATTCCTTTTTGACAATTCTATGGGATAACACCCCAAAAACAAAAACAAAGATGTCACTACCGAAACCCCACCAAATGTTTCGTTAGTGACAATTTTAGATACTTTTGAACCTAGCTCAAAGATGCTAAACAGCACATGGTTAGCTAGCACAGTTCTGAACAGTGGTATACATATAAAAACTAAATGTTATGGAATAACTCCCAACAAAGTGTGCTTAATTGCAGAAAAAAGTTGTTCGGTAGTGACGTTCCTTAAAGTTACACACAGATTCTTCAGACTTTTGAACACATTTACCTCAAAATGATAAGACCTATCTACTCACACCTTGTAGCTATGAGACAGAAGGACACTGGAATATTTCCTGATCACAAATTTATGGGTGTGTTTAAAATCAGTCTCAGCCAAAGGACTAAATATACACTGTTTCGGTAGTGACATTAAAAATGTGGGACACATTTTTTTACATAAAGTTTCATATTTTACAAAGAAAATATAAAATAAATATTTTTTTGAACTTCACTTTTTAAAAGAATCAAAAATATACTTTTAAAACAACAATGGAAAAAATACAAAAATTATTTCAATATCATTTTCATAAGTTGAAATTTAGGGGTTAGGGTTCGGGACAGCCACCTCACAACTGAAAGTACCCAATATATTATGGTTTTATATATATTAAGCTTACTAATATTTTAAATATTATTGTGGGTTTCAATAGATAATAGAAAGATCTTAATAAACATCTAAGATTTAATTACTTAAATGCTTTTTAAATGTGTTTTTTGGTTGTGGGACAGCAGTTTGCACCAATTCTGTAGAATGGCCCATATATATATATATATATACATTTTCACCAGTAGCGTCACACTTCTGAGCACACTATACAGTATATGGTAATGTAACTTCATTCAGATATCCATATTCAGAAGTGAAATGCACAGTTAAGCTCATTATTTTCGGGAGTTTGGGAGAATATAAAAATGTAAGAATATAAAAACAGAATTTTTATTCAACACACATTTGATCTCAAAGATGTCAAGTTGCTTTAATGAAACCCATATTCCAAATATAATTAATATTATATAATTACCAGACATTAATTTAAATTACAGACTATATCTATGAAAAATGTTACCTTTTTATAAATTATAACAATTCAGAATTCTTGCACTGGATCTAGACAATGCACTATTATCTTTCTTTAAATAATGACGAATAAAAGGGCAGAATGGACCATTTCTCCATTGTTTTTCCACCCATTATGATTCTTTGTAAATTCATCATTCTCATCCATTTTAATTCATCCCTATTTCATATATCCATGTGTGTTTTATGGTGGAGGAGTATATCAGTGTCTGCAGTACTTTAGCAAAATGGCTAACAGCACCTTTAAGTGGCTATTTAGTCAAAGGTATAAATGCAGCAGCACTCTATGGGTGAGTTTGTCCTGTACCGTTGAGCTGGGTGTGTTGGTCCCATATCCAGAGGAGGGAAGAGAGGCCAGAGACCAGCGTCTGCCATCAGCCCTACGGAGGGAGACAAAGTTTCGTAATCCATAAATGCACCAGATTTTGCACAGTATTACCATAGTTTATCGGAGTTTATCTTAAGTGAAAAATAAAATTGAAATAATTATTGTTAATTTCAACAAAATGTTTAAAAGCTAAAGTTCAGCTAAATGTTTCATTGTCCCTCCCACATTAAAATTAAAAGGATAAAGCTAAATTAAAATGTAGGCATGTTCAGTATGAGAAATTAATACTAAATATTTTAATGCAAAGATGAAAGTAAAGACATTTATAATGGTAGGAAAGATTTCTATTTTAAATTAATTCAGTTTTTTCACTTTCTATTCATCAAAAAAAGTCACATTTTACACAAATATATTAAGGAGCACAACTGTTTTCAACATTGATAATAAGAAATGTTTCTTGAGCAGTAAATCAGCATATCAGAATGATTTCTGAAGGATCATAGGATTGGAGTAATGATGCTGAAAATTCAGCTTTGATCACAGAAATAAATTACATTTCAAAACATATTCAAATAGAAAACAGTTATTTTAAATTAAAATAATATTTCAAAATTGTACAGCTTTTACTGCATTTTTAATTAAATAAATGCAGCTTTGATGAGCTTCTTTCTGTTGATAAAGTGTGTCATTTCAGTGCCACTAGCAGCAGCAAACAGAAACATCAGCTCAACCAATGGTGTGCATTGGGGGCGTGGCTTCCCGTCTGGCTGTTTGAAACTCGTATGTTTGATGTTTCTTGTGTAAAACATTAAATGTGAGCGAGTAAAGTGCAGTTTTCACAGTTCTTTGTGGGCAGAGTTTATAAGTCTGTTTCATGTGGCGGCATTCTTGTGTGGTTACTAGGCAACCATTGCATTTCTGCACTGTTTAGTGTGTATTTCTGTGCGGGCAGCATTCCCAGTGGGGTCATTAAAACTGTCATCCCACCACATTAGAAGAAAGCAGAACCAGTGCGCTCAGAACCAAAGGTTCCTCATAATGAAAAGAGCATCTCGGCAGAGACGACCCCAATGAGCCTGGGCCATTTGTTGATGGTGTACATGCACAAACTTTTGTTGTGATGCATTGCTGCTCCGGGCTGGATTGTGTCTTCTTTGTCAAGCAATATATTTCATGCTTCTGTGTTTGCTGCGAGCAGCTGCTCTGTGCTTTGGACAGGATTGATGACACATGCTGTGCAACCATTTCGCTGCACCAGATTTATACTGGCTAAATCCAATATTAGCCCTCGCAGTACAGGGCCGTGTCAGACGGGAAAGAGCGCACGGATCAATCGTCTGTCTCTCATCCCTCAATCTCATCTTTTAGACAAACGGCTGTGTGACGGGCTGTTGTGCGCTGGGGAATGATGATGCTGAGATGTGTGTGTGTGTGTGTGTGTGTGTGTGTGTCGGTCGTCTGGAGAATCTCCTTCCTCACTTCAGACACATTTGACTTCCCCGAACCTCTGAACCAGAGCAAAACCAGACTTGATCTTTACAATGAAGAACCTCTCTGACCTAAATGAACAGCAGCTTTATTAAAGAAATTATTATAATAAAATATTTTAATATTATGCCAATTATTTTTATGATAAGAATGAATGGATAAACAAAAAATTAATCTTTATTTAGAAAATTAAAATATATTTGAAGATTTTTAATATATATTTTTAAGATTTTCAGACTTTTACCATTCAAATATTTGGGATCAGTAAGATTTCTTCTTCTTTTTTAAAATGATACTTTAATTCATCAAGAACAAATCAAATTAATCAAAATTGACAGTAAAGACTTTTATAATAATAATAATAATATGGCAATTATTTTTATGATAAGAATGAATGAATAAATAAAGGATAAATAAACAAAAAAATTATCTTTATTTAGAAAATGTAAATAAAATCTAAATATATTTTAAGAGTTTTCATAATGTACACTACCACTCAAACATCAGTATTTCTTTTTTTTTAATTGACACTCTTATTCAGCAAGGACAATCAAATTAATCAAACTTGACAGTAAGGACTTTTATAATAATACAAAAGATTTATATTTCAAATAAATGCTGTTTATGTGAACTTTCTTCTCATCAATGGAAAATATGATGGTTTCTACAAATAATATTATAAGCAGCACAATTGTTTTCAACATCAATAATGTTAAGTTGTTTCTTGAGCAGCAAATCAGCTAATTATAGTAATGATGCTGACAATTCACCTTTGTATCACAGTAATCAATTACATTTTAAATATGTTCAAATAGAAAACAATATTTCACAATTTTATAGTTTTTCCTGTATTTTTGTTCAAATAAATGCAGCCTTAGTGAACATAAGAGACAAGAGCAAGTTTTGCATTGCTTGGTCAAAAATGCAAATAAAAAATAGCAACTTTAGCTAACTTTTAGCTAAAAGCACTTGCGAGGAAAAACGTCTGTATTGATTTTTAGCTTTGCTCTGGATGTTTGAGTCTTGAGATCGCTTTTGTTGTTGAACAGAATCACTCTGTTTCAGTGAAACCAAGACCGACTGGGGAAAATGTGCAGTTTCAGTCAGGCTTCGTTCACACAAACTCAATTTGTTCTTCAAATCTGATCTTTAGGACTGGCTGTCCGCGAGGGACAAAATCTGATCCGTTTCTTAAGACTGTGTCGTCAGTGTGAGTTGTTGGCAAAAGCATGTCAGCAAGAGACAGTGGCAGCCAGTGTGGAACGAGAGGACGGAAAACTGGGATGTCCATCATGACATTTCACTGTTGTACTAAACTTATGAAGCCTCACAAAACAAAGAGATGCCTGTACTACAATTACTAAAAAGATTAGAGACGGGCATGCCAAAAACATCATATTTTTGAACAAGGCCTAATGGAACAAATGGAGAACAGCTTCTTGGTTGTTTAGTTATTTGTTTATTTACCTTCTGGATGATGCAAAAGAGAAATGGGCCGGTGCGCTGGGAGAGAAGGTCCTAGGACTGTCCAGCGGACTGCTTCCTGTGGGACAGACAGAGAGAACTACACTGAATGTGTGTGTATCTCAGAGGTGCAGATCATGTGATCAGTGAGGAGTGCTCTGCTCACCGATGTGTCCCGGCAGAGGAGAGTGAGGCCGGGGAAGAGTGGGAGACGTACTGGTCAAGATCAGGCTCTTGCGGTTACTGGTGCGACAACTGAAAACCAAACAAACAATCACACATTCAACATGAGATCGTAAAGAAAATGGCTAGTGATTTGCTTGTATCTAACTACCCCAAAAAAATATTTTTTTATCTTTTTTTTTTTGTTGTTTTAGTTTTTTAACGAAAATCTGTTAAAATCATGTTACTTATATATTACTCTTTGATAAAAAAAAATAAAATAAAATATATATA
>NW_015537995.1:623466-632716 GCF_001515605.1 Sinocyclocheilus anshuiensis
GTTGTACATTCTTTCATTTTACAATTTTTCATATAAGAAATACATACTGTATGTTTCTTTTATTAGTGAAATGATGATGGGTGGATGCACAGACGGACGGACGGATAGATAGATAGATAGATAGATAGATAGATAGATAGATAGAGTCTTTCATAAAATGTAAAATTATAGATTACTCTCATATGCCAATAAATAAACTGAAAAAATAAATATCTAATTCATCAATCTTTCTTTCTTTCTATATAAAACTCAAGACAGACTTTGTAAGCTCAGAGAACTGCTGGAATAAAGTTATTCAGTGAGTGAATGCAGCGAGTGAGGCCGGACACAAGGGATGAAGAAGAAAGTGAAATGGCATGCTGCCACGGCAACAACGCCGACAACCTCCGCAGGACAAATCAGCATAGGGATTGGCTGGTTAAGACTTCATCACGTCCAATAAAACTCCCTAAGACACAGCTGTGGATGACAGCTCGCTTAATGACATGATGCAATAATCGGAAAGTTTATTTGCATAGAGTGAACAACTTGCTCATCACACCTGATCTAAGCGTGTATGTGTGTGTGTGTGTTCATACTGATTAAAAACTCGAGTGATCTTCACATTTTTCCCCATTTCTCTCCTCCCATCTGATCATGTTTTCTGTCTCTTGTTCTCTTGCTTTGCTTTCATCTGTTTCTTGTAGTTCCTCAAGCTGCATGTTGCCCTATAGATTCCCATCTACAAGTGTGTGTGTGTGTGTAACAGAAAAACACTAAAAATATGCACAAACACATGGTGAATTCAGGTCATTTTTAGCCCTGGAATCAAAGGAAATAAATAAGAAATATTATTTTTCTTAAAGAAAATAAAACTTTTTTTTTTCTGTTTGAGTGTTTTTTCTCACTCTGACAGTATTCTGACAAACATGCCAATACTCTCAATGTCAAAATTACAAATTGTAGTCCATTACTGATTACTAATTACATGACGGAAATTGTAGTTTGTAACACAATCTATTAGATTACGCATATTTGGTCATTTATTCTGACTACTTTTTAATTTCTTTTAGATTACTTTTGATCTAAAAAAAATCTATCCCATTCTTTATTAACATCATAAAGTGTATTCAAAATTACATTACTCCAGTTTCCCAAACTGGGGGTTGTGAATAAACGGCAGGGGGTTTGTGAGTTGATAAAATCATAAAATATGTTAAACAAATTAACTCATTTTAAAATAAAAACAATAAAAAAACAACACTCAAACAGAAAAAAAAAATTATGTGTTTTAATTTTAATCGAGAAAAAGGAAGAATAATTTGGGTGAATAAATAAATTATGAATAATGTACTGCCATTGTGTGAATATGTAATGTAATTAAAAACAATTAACTGTTGTCTATTTAAATATCATAGAAGTAATTGTTGTACAGCCGTTCATTTTAAAAATTCACATTACTATGATGCATAAAAATATTTACTTTTTAAAATGAAATTATAGATAGATAGACAGATAGATAGATAGAGTAGAGAGAGAGAGAGAGAGAGAGAGAGAGAGATAGATAGATAGATAGATAGAGAGACAGATATAGATAGATAGATAGATAGATAGATAGATAGAGAGAGATATATAGATAGATAGATAGATAGATAGATAGAGAGACAGATATAGATAGATAGATAGATAGATAGATAGATAGAGAGAGATATATAGATAGATAGATAGATAGATAGAGAGAGAGAGAGATAGATAGATAGATAGATAGATAGATAGATAGATAAATTAAAGTATGCACAGCTTCAGCATTCAAATGAAAACTGATGTTCTTGAGTCTAATTCTCACAAAATCCCACAATTAAATGTTCAGTATCCACTTCAAAAGGAGAATATCTTAAGAAAATAGGACAAAACATGAGGGGAAGAGGTGGAACTAAAAATACACATCTGAAAATCGCAGCAGTTGTCAGACCGAATGCGATTCTCTCCTCGGCTTCTTTCTTATCATGAAGAGCCTAACGCGCGGTGACAAGAAATCACATTGTAGCAGGACAGATAGAGCGTGTGCATTGTGAAATATTTAACAGAAGTGCATTAGCATCAGACTGCAGGATGTTGTGTAAGTAATGTGTGAGAGAGACAGCAGCCTAGCGGACATAAAACAGCTAATTGTCCTCCACCTTCCTTCTTGTCATCTCTCTGCATCTCGGAATATCAGAGATCACAAAAACATGACAGTGTGAGAAGATTCATAAAAACCTTCTCATGATCTTCTGCCTGCGGCCACAAGTTTTATTTATAAGCCTCTCACCTCTCTCTGTCTCTCACTCTACCCCATCTCTCGCTTTCAAATGGAGAGTTAGACTATGTGATGCTTTCACATTTATTATTTTATTGATTTTTATTCCGTTTTCTTAAATGGAATTTTAATGAATAGGTCATTGTTCAGTTATAAGGTTACTGTTTTGTCCCAAATTAATAAATGCATTCAAAAAATAAAATATAAATACTTCCATCTCTTTGTAACTAAAATTAGTTATTTAAAAAAAAAATGTGTTTGAGTTTGCTTTCAGTTTTGTTCTGTTTTATTACTGTTTTGCCCCAATTAAATGAAAGCATGTGAAAATTAAAAAACAAAATACTTCCATCTCTTTGCCTCTTCATAATTAGAATTAGTTATTTAAAAAATGTGTTTGTGATTGCTTTCAGTTATTTTTATTGAGTTTTCTTCTTTATTACTGTTTTGCCCCAGTTGTGAATAAATGAAAGCATGTGAAAATTCAAAAACAAAATTCTTTCCATCTCTTTGCCTCTTTGTAATTAGAATTAGTTCTTCATTTTTAAATGTTTTTAATTAATAGTTAGTTACATTTTTAGACTAGATTTTTCTTTCCTAAATTAAATTTTTATTATTTGATGTTATAAGATGTTTTTTTTTTTTTTACAAATTGTATAAATAAACGAGTGTGGAAAATCATAAAAATATCTGTATATCTCTTATAAAGATTTTTTAAACAGAGTTAAATTGCTTTCACATTTATTTATTATTTTTACATTATTTTTTTAATTTTCTTATTTTTAATTAAGTCATGTTATAGAGCGATTTTTCCCCCAATATGTACATAAATAAAGAGTGCGTAAAATTCCCAAATTCTCTCTTGTTCTCAATTTCTGTCTCTTTCTTAGCCTGCCTTTCACTGTTTTTGTCCATATCTCTATTGCTTTTGTCTCTCTCTTTCTGTAATTCTTGATGAGAAATGGCTTTTCTAATCACTTGCGCTCTTTACAAGAGAAATGAACCTCCAGGACTATTCGGTTCAATGTCTTTTGTCAAATACCGTGTCATGTGCAGTGAATTTCACTTCTTATCATTTACTGAAATATGAGAAAGGCCTTCCTGCTGTTCTCTGCACATGAATGCCAATGAAAACATTCAGGAAACGTCTGTTTATACACTGATCAGTGGGAGTGAGATCATCTAGAATATTCAACAAGCAAAGTAGTCATATCTTTATTAATATTGTAATGATTTGTATGTTTTTGTTTTCATTTGTTTATGTTTTTGTTATAAGCTTATGTTGTTTTTTTTATATTTCTGTTTAGCTTTCATTTATTTTGATTTCAGTAACTTTAGTACTTTAAAGGGGTCATATGATGCTTTTTTTAAAGATCATTATTTTGTGTATTTGGTGTAACAGAATATGTTGACATGCCCTCCCTTCTTTCTTTGCGTGCACATTTGGGCGGCGTTATGCAAATATTTCCACATAGTGAGGTAGATATGTGGGGGCGTGTTAGAACGAGCCGTTTTAGGGAGGCGTGGCAGAGTCTTAACTTTGATAAAGTATATCTCTTTGGTTTTGAGACTTTAGTCTTTGCAACTTCAGGGATCTTATCTATGCACAATCAGCTTGTAACACTCCAAAGAGAAAGGAAAACTTGAAATCGCATCATATGACCCCTTTAAGAAACGCTTGTCTATACGCTGACCAGTAGGAGAGAAAATTCAACAAGCAAATGAGTTATATTTTTAATAATATTTGTTTTGTTTTAGATTTTATTTGACATTTCTGTAATTTTGTTATGTTCTTATGTAATCTGTATTAAAAGTTCTGCTTTTGAATATTTATATTTAGCTTTAATTTATTTTTATTTCACTTTTAGTAGTTTTAGTACCTCAAGAAATGTTTATCAATACGCTGACCAGTAAGAGAGGGATCATCTAGAATTTATTATTATTATTATTATAAATAATTTTTTTACATAAATATTTTAATCTTTTTTTTTTTTAGTTTAGTTTAGTTTTTTTGTTTGTAATTTTGTTGTTTGCTTATGTCATTTGCATTAGTTTTCTTGTTTTTAAAATATTTCTGTTTGGCTTTTTTTCTTTCAGTTTTAGCAATTTTAGTACTTCAAGAAACATTTGAGTGAGATCATCTATGTCAACATGCAAGTTAGTAGTATTTATTAATATTTGTTTTATCATTTTTAAGTTTTCATTTGAATTTAATTTTAGTTTAAGTTCTAGGAATTTGGTTATGTGCTTTTGTCATTTTTATTTTTTGTTTTTCCATTTAGCTTTCTTTTTTATTTTAATGCATTTTTATTTTAGTACTTAACTTATTTGCATTTTAACTTGACTTTTTCATCTAATATTTATAGAATTTTTAAAATTGATATCAGTTATATTTCAATTACTCAAAACAGTTTTAATAGTTTAAATTTTTGAGATAAATACAGCACTGATCTGAACTCAAAAAAAACAATCACTGGCGGATGAATAACACAAAGTAAACATTCGACTGTAAAGAAGAGAGGGCTGGATGTCTGGATGGATATGATGCAGTATCTCTTTCATATAGCTGGAGACAGGAAGTGTCTTATAAACAGGATGCGTTCATATCTCTGAAACACAAAGCATGACAGACAGGCGGATCTTATATCCCCAGTTTCTGAGCTTTTTTGCATGTAACAAAATAGTCGGGAGAGGAAATGTGTGTGTCTGGGTGCATATGCTTGATCTGTGCTGGATCTTACTTCCAGCCGAAGAGGGCAATAAATCACAAACACCTCTGACAGCAGGCAGCACACACACACATGGCCACCCATGGAGAAAACACCGGCGCCTGATGCTCTTCTGATGCTGCCAATCACGACTGCATTATACAGCACCAAAAATAAAACACACACAGCCACAATAACACTGACATTCAGCAGCACTGACCCATTTAGCAAACTCTCTTTCATTAACTCCCCTCAGTGTTTCTCTGTAAACAAACAGAGGTTTTTTCAGTGTTTGCAAAGCGCTTCAACGGCAGAGAAATGTCTGATTTATCCTTTACGGCCTCTGACAGGCCATCAGGAGGAGTCGTTGTTGGGTTTTAATGCTCAATTCATCAGGAAAAGTAGATGAAAGAAGGATGAAAGCACACAGTTTATGGTTTCAAGGGGAACTACAGCCGTATAATGCTGCATAATCAAAGAATATGACTACAGTATGCTCTGAACATGAAAAATTAATAAATCTGGAAATGTAAGTCTGCAACTGTATTCAGTTTGAATACAAAAGAGATCAACAAGCTGCAAAAACCAACAATGACTAATCATAATATGCATATATAAACCCATGAATGACTATTTTAGATATAGGATTTTTGTTAAAATATGCCATGAGCAGGTTTATTATAATAAAACTAAAACCATATAAACACATTTTCATAAATTGAAATAAATAAATAAATAAATAAATAAAGTAAAAATAAATAAAAACCCTCACACTTATATCATTTCAGCTTGCCAAGGCAACATTTCTCATTTTCATTTAGTTTAACTTTATATACTGAAATAGCTTAAACTAAAATACTTTGTTTTTTGAAATAATAAATAAAAACTACACAGTAATGAAAAAAACTAATACAACTGACAAAAAAAAAACAAAACACAGCAAAAGTACAAAAACTTTACAATTTAAATGAAAACAAAATATAAAAATAAAAAGGCATTCAAAATATCAATAAATCTATAATGATATCTATCAGTGATACTCACTGGTCATGAGTTTATTTAATTTTTTACTCCGAAACAGTAAAAAAATACTGTTCAAATATTGAAATAATAAAAACTACACAGTAATAAAAAAACTAGTAAAAGTGACAAAAAACATACAGCAAAAGTACAAAAACTTTACAATTTAAATGAAAACAAAATATAAAAATAAAAACATAAAAACAATTCAAAATATTAATAAATCTATAATAATATCTATCAGTGATACTCACTGGCCAGGAGTTGATTTGATTTGTTACTCCAAAACAGTAAAGACTTTTCAAATATTTGTCTACATTCTAATTAATACTCATGAGATCACCGTTCAGCATTCCAGATGTCACAAATTACATATTCATTACATAAAACCTGTAACAAATCACAAGTCAAGCTATGTTTGTACTTCTGAGAGATGCAATCCTCCAGATTAGCTAGCACATTTCTGGGGATGCTAGCAAATTTGCATGTGTCTTTACATACACAAAACAGTAAGATATCAAGCTCCAGAAATAATGTCAAAATCTAAAGTTTATTGT
The DNA here is from genome assembly GCF_001515605.1 of Sinocyclocheilus anshuiensis. Classification (NCBI taxonomy): domain Eukaryota; kingdom Metazoa; phylum Chordata; class Actinopteri; order Cypriniformes; family Cyprinidae; genus Sinocyclocheilus; species Sinocyclocheilus anshuiensis. Next base: position 630,027 of record NW_015537995.1, read on the forward strand.
TTAGCTCAATGAAGGTATAATTGATCAGAACTGGAGACGGTCCTTTAAGAGGCACGCAGGCTGAAGTTGGTTTGCCCAGTTATCAGGAGACAGACGGTCTCTAGTCTGTAATGGACTAGCAAATGCAGACTCAAGCATCTGTTTATACACACCAATAATACTTAAAGCTGTAAAATCCCACCGATTTCACCCACATTATATCATGCTTTGCATAAGAGGCTGTATATTCAGAAGCTTTAACACTTAACTAGATAAAAAAGTTTGTCTCTAGACAAACTTTAAGTTGGCTTGAGAAAGCCGGACCAGAAAGTTTGAAAAAGTTTGAAAAGTTTAAAAAGTTTAAGATTAAAGTAGTTTTAAAAGGTTAACTAGATAGATAGAGTGATATTCCAGTGATAACAGAACTTTAACCGTTTCACTGTTTGTATCACTTGCTTCTGGTATTTCTCACAGCGAGTATTATGGCGGACGCCCAAATCCACTTTAATTTAAAAAATAATACTGTTTTGTGTCACGAAATGTAGTTTTAAGAGTTTTTTTTAGGCGAGAATGTACTTGTTTAGACTTCAAATATGCAGTTTGTTAATATAGATAACATCTATTTGAAAATTTGCTTCGAGGTTTTGCGGAGATGTGAGCTCCAGGGTGTCAGCGGCCGTTTAGCGCTCATGAACACACCGAGAGCAGCCTTACCTCGGCCAGATCTTCTGGAATTTACCACTGGCTCTTGTCTCTTTAGTGATTAAATATGAGATATAATTCATTTTGGGTAATCTATTGGGCAGTCTTTGTTCTCATTAATCTATTATTTGTTCCAGAGCATACAGTTTTGGCTGAGGGTAAAAACTCATCACATAATATTTTATATAAATGTAATGCTCTATATCAGAGCACTGCCTTTTTTTTTTTTTTGACTGAATTACCTAACAACTTTTATGATGGCTGTTGTTGTTGTTTATTAAATATCATTCAATAAATTATATTTGTTATAAATAGTAGTATGTAATAATAGTATTTAATATTGAGAAACGGTGTGTGTTTGTGATGATTACCAGAAAGTTTGAAAAAGTTTGAAAAGTTTAAAAAGTTGAAGTTTAAAGTAGTTTTAAAAGGTTAACTAGATAGATAGATAGATAGATAGATAGAGAGATAGATAGATGCTAAGGACCTCAGAGTGGTTGCTAGGGTACTTGGAGTGGTTGCTATGACGGTTGCTAGGCTAACTGTGGTGGTTGCTTGGGTGTTGCTATGCAGTTGCTTGGGTACTTGGGGTGGTTGCTAAGGTACCTGGGTCGGTTGCTAGGGTGTTGCTATGCAGTTGCTAGGGTACCTGGGGTGGTTGCTAAGGTGTTGCTATGCGGTTGCTAGGGTTCCCAGGGTGGTTGCTAGGTTCCAAGAGGGTGATATTCCAGTGATAACAGAACTTTAACCGTTTCACTGTTTGTATCACTTGCTTCTGGTATTTCTCACAGCGAGTATTATGGCGGACGCCCAAATCCACTTTAATTTAAAAAATAATACTGTTTTGTGTCACGAAATGTAGTTTTAAGAGTTTTTTTTAGGCGAGAATGTACTTGTTTAGACTTCAAATATGCAGTTTGTTAATATAGATAATGTCTATTTGAAAATTTGCTTCAACGTTTTCAGAGCTGTGAGCTCCAGATGGTCAGCGGCCGTTCAGCGCTCATGAAGCCGCCCGAGAGCAGCCTCACCTCGGCCAGATCTTCTGGAATTTACCGCTGGCTCTGATGTCTCTATAGTGGTTAAACATGAGATATAATTAGTTTTGGGTAAATCTAACGGGCAGTCTTTGGTCTCAGGTATTGAGAAATGGTGTGTGTGTGTGTGTGTGTGTTCGTGATGGTGATGGTGATTTTAGTTACATTGTTCCTCCATTAGATGGCGACAAGAGACTGTTTTCATGAGTTAGTCAGCAGTAAAGACTTTTATATTGAAAGAGACTGAAATGCTGTTGTAAACAAGGAAATTATTTTTACTTTCAACAACAGCTTGTAAGACGCAGTCAACAAAAAAAACAAAAAAAAAACAACAACGAGCAGCATTGTCTTCAGAAATCACCCTTCACAAATGAAAGGATAGTACGAGCCTATCAGATATTCAAACTAATGTTTTATTGTGAATATGAGATTGAGCTGAAGAATGAATGCTGAATCAGATGCAGGTAATTTAATAACACTCGCTCAGTCCATCTCTCTCTCATAAAAGTCTACTATACATAATACACCGCTTTTACTACAGTAATACATTAAGCTTTTAATGAAGCAATTGAACTTTCCTTTGTTACTAGTTCTAAAGTGACATTTTGGAATTAGTAATGGAGTCTTGGGCTCAGCTGTTAAACGGTCAAACTTTAGATTTGAATCCATGGCGGGAGGAAGTAGTTCTGCACAAAAGAGGGCTTTTAAAGACACTCCGTTGTTGTTTCTTATGTTTTTACACACTCGTGTCGTCGAACTGTTGTATAAATGCAATATGACACTCGTAGATGTGAGATATGGCTGTATTTTATGGCGGGCCGGAAGGTCCAAAAATAAGACTAATAACTTGTTGCGGGAAGTCACTATACTATTGCCAGGAGCTACTGAGTTTGCCACGACTCACCTTCCTCACACAGCGGGCGACTCACTCTCCTCACACGGCGGGCGACTCACTCTCCTCACACGGCGGGC
>NW_015537995.1:632912-638747 GCF_001515605.1 Sinocyclocheilus anshuiensis
AGGTGAGTCGCCCGCCGTGTGAGGAAGGTGGCAAACTCAGTAGCTCCTAGCAATAGTATAGTGCCTCCCCGCAACAAGTTATTAGTCTTATTTTTGGACCTTCCGGCCCGCCATAGTATTTCAGCACGCTGTGATTACCTACGGCCGAATCACGGTCCTGTCGATAGATATACATATATAAAAATAATCTAAATCTATATATGTATAAAAAAATATATGAATTTCCTTTGGTTTTGATGTAAATGTAAATGCTGGTGATTCTTTTGTGTCAGATTTAAAGGATTGTGAGTGCACTGACGCAGAGATCTGACCAAGACACAGTGACGTCTGTTCCTCTACTTATATATTCAGGGATTAAAGAGAAAAACGTCACCCAAAAACTTTCATCTACTAAAAGAAAAAGAATAGAGGATGGAAGAATGAACACAAAAATATGTGCGATTCGAGACACCTTTAAAAGGCACAAACAAACAAAAGAAAGTGCTAATTTTCCAGTCGGAAATCTGTCATCACTAGGTCAGAGGTTAAATCAATGGTTGCCATGGAGATTGACCCAGACAGCCTCCCAATTAACAGCTGCCCAGACTCTGAAAGGACACACTCATATAAAGACTAATAACCTTACATTAGATTACAACACAACTAATACACTAAACCTGTTTAACGACACACAGCAGGGAGATTGACTTATTGAACGCAACACACACAACGCTTGCTTGCTCTACAGAAGAGCAGTCAATTTACTAATGCTGAGAGAGCTGTTCCGCGGCGGGACGCTTCATCATCCTTACTGCACACCTGTTACATTTCTCATTTTCATATGCCTCTAGAGCGCCGTCTCTGATGCTTCATCTGTTGCTCCTGCTGTAGAGAGCAACACGACTGGTCACTAGCATATGTTGTGTTTGGATACAGATGTGCGGCGTCCCACTGAGCCCTGTGTCACCAAACAGTGAGTCACTAAAATAAGATCTAACCTTCAAAAAAACGGCTCAAGTGCAAGGTATGTAATGAGAAATGCAGGTCTGCATGAGATAAGAAATGAAATGAAATGAATGAAATAAAATGGTTTCACTGGTTACACTCACCAACTTTAAATTAAATATCCCCAACAAAACAAAACAAAACAAAAATAAATAAATAACTAAAGTAAAATGAAATGAAATGAAAGCAAATGAAATAAAATAAAATGGTTTCACCTGTTACACTCACCAACTTTAAATTAAATATTCCCTACAAAACAAAACAAAAAACAAAACTAAGTAAAACAAAACAAAACGCCTGGTTTCAGCTGTTAGGCTCACCAACTTTAAATTAAATATCCCAAAACAAAACAAAACAAAACAAAACAAAACAAAACAAAATAAAATAAAATAAAATAAAACAAAACAAAACAAAACAAAACAAAACAAAACAAAACAAAACAAAACAAAACAAAACAAAACAAAACAAAACAAAACAAAACAAAACAAAACAAAACAAAACAAAACAAAACAAAACAAAACAAAACAAAACAAAACAAAACAAAACAAAACAAAACAAAACAAAACAAAACAAAACAAAACAAAACAAAAATTAAATAAAATTAAATAAAATTAAATAATAAATTGCCTGGTTTCAGCTGTTAGACTCACCAACTTTAAATTAAATATCCCCAACAAAATAATAAATAAAATAAAATAAAATATAATATATGGCCTGACTCACGGACTTTAAAATAAATATCCCCAATAATAAAATAAAATACAAAACATATATACCTATATAGAAACACACACACACACACACACACACATATGCATCCCAACATTTGATGTAAATGGAGTAGAAATTCAATTCATAATGCAAAGGGTGTGGTGATGTAAGGTCACCTGACTTCTGGTTGCTAGGCAATAGGATGTGGGTACTACAGCAGATACTGGTTTGCACACAGTTTGAAGAAAGAGAAGAAAAAGGCAGAAGGTGAAGAGAATAGACGAGTGTGCAGGTGAATGGGTGAAAGAGAGGCTCAGAGGAGGTGAATGAGATAAATATAGACTCTGCTGGCAGTGTGAGAGAGCAAAGCTCACAGAGGACCTTCACTTCTGTCTCTGCTCATGATAGGTGGAGGGAAAGAAGGACAAAAAGAACTGATAAACAGGGTGACCGAATGTCCTGCTTTCACAAGGTGTGTGTGTCTCAGTGTCCCGACACATTTCACTAAAATCTAAATATGGTTTCAGCTGTTTGACTTACTGATTTAAATAAAATATTACGTTCCCAATGTCCTCTAGCGACAATATCTGGTGTCCTTGCAATACAGAAAAGATATGATGTCACAATTAGAGATGTGCTTTTTCTAGGAAGTCCTGTAAAATTAGTCTATAAAAAATAAATAAAAATAAATAAAATATAAAATAAATAAAAGTAAAATAGAACAGAATAAATACATAAAAAATGTAAAATAGAATAGAATAAAATACTTTAAAAGAAAATACATACAAAAAATATATAAATAGAATATAAATAGAAAAAATGCAATATTTTTAATAAAATAAAACAAAGCATCATAAGAAAATACAATGAAATAAAGTCAAACTGAATAGAATAATACACATTTGAAGAAAATAAAAAGAAAATAAATTAAAAATAAAGATATAAATACAATATATAAACACCTAAAATCTAGAATTTGAATAGAAAAGAAATTGCAATATTTAAAAAAATAATAAAACAGAATAGAATAAAATACATGAAAAGGAAATACATACAAATAAAAGATATAAATAGAATATAAATAGAAAAGGAAATGCAATGTTTAATAAAATACAATAAAACAAAGCATTATAAAAATACAATAAAATAAAGTAAAATTGAATAGAATAAACTACATTAGAAAAAAGTAAAATAAAAATAAATATATAAATACAATATCTAAAATCTAAAATTACATAGAAAAGAAATTGCAATATTTAAAAAATAATAAAATAATAAAACACAAGATAAATAACTGCTAACATGAAATAAATAACCATTGGTTGTAATTCTAAAGATTAGTGGAAGGGTCAAAGTTTAAATTCTGAGCACCATCTCACAACTGTACCTGATGCCCCTCTCATGCTACCAATGCTTTGGCCAATGTTGCAGCCAGTCATATGAAATGGTTTGAAGACCTGCCTGTAATGTGCAAGTGAAGCCGAACTTTGATTAGCTGGTCAAGTGTTTGAACTAAATTTTGCAGGAAATCTCCAGGAGAGGCTTTGCTTTCATCTAAAATGCTGTGATCTTCTACAGGCTAAAGCAGGCAATCTTTAAACCTCAGCCAACTTAGCAGTAACGCCGGCTTCACATCAAACTTTCATTCTAAAACAGCATTGGCATATTGAGCAGCACTGAAGTCTGTTTCACTGGGATTCGGGTGATATATCTACAGTTAATTCAGCATGCAAGCCGCATTTATTACCTAACATCTATTGGCTACATTAAGTTTATGGACGGACTTTAAAAGTCAACTCAATTCCAGATATTTCTCTGTTTGAACTGAAAAATATAGTCGCTCCTAATGCTACGACCACAAAAAACACCACCAACAGCAGAGCTGATGATCTGAAATCATCTGAAATAAAAACTAATGCTGATAAACTCTTGATTGTGATCATTTGATTGTATACATAGTTATAATAGCAATTTGAATTCTTGAAATAAAATAAAATAAAAATAGAAATTAAATGAAATTTCATTGAAAAGTCTACCAAATGAAATAAAAAGTCCAAATTTAGTGTTAATAATTATTAAAATTATATATTAATGCCAAGTATTTCAATTACATACTATATAAATATATATTATATATTAATATTCCAACATGCAAACAAATGAATTTAACAGACAGACAGACACACAGATAGATGATAGATAGATAGATAGATAGATAGATAGATAGATAGATAGATAATCCACTGCTTCCAAGTAAATTCAAAAAGTGTAAATAAGTGAAACAACTTTGCAATGGCAAAACAAACACAGTCTGAAAGCTTTGAAAACAAAGTTAACATGAGGACAGCGTTTCACACCAGAACACGGTTCAGTCCTTGAAGAGTCGCTGTTCCAATCTCTTTTTCTTGTTCTCCTTTGATAAGTGTCGGCTGAGATTTCATGATCAGATGAAACACACAGTAATGAGTGAAGTGCAGAGAAACTCAAGAGCAGGTGTTTTAGAGAGAAGAACTCAGTTAACCCGCTCACTGTTCTCAAATATAGGCCAAGACATCTCCTCAGGCTCACACTTTCGGTTCTCTGCCTCTCATTCATATTCCCTCTCCGTCTGTTTTCTTCCATAAACGCATTGGAGGCTCAGAGCAGCCCATCCCAAACCACAGAGGAGCACAAAGCACTAAACTCACAGAGACAACAACAAAATATCAAAACACACTTTCCCAAAACATCATTTGAACACAAATGCTTCTAGCTACACAAATGTAATTCTGTGCACAATCCCAAGCCCTTTACTAGCGACTGTCCAGAGCTGTGACGTCAAACGCAACAAACAGGGAAAAAGTCCATTTCATGGTTTACAAAATGAGAATTGGAAAAAAATAAAATAAAAAAACTGCTAAAACATCTACTAAAATGATGAAACATTTCGGATTTACATATCTCTGTAAACTAAATACCTCTAATACTAAAATAAAATAGAAATAAAAAACAAATCAAATAAAACAAAATAAAATAGAAATAAAATCGCTGAATATGAGAAAACATTTGGGATTTATATACCTCTATATAAAAAAAAAGCATCTACTAAAATATGATAAAATATTTCAGATTTACATACCTCTATAAACTAAATACCTCTAAAACTAAATTAAAATAGAAATAAAATCGCTGAATATGATAAAATAGTTCAGATTTACATACCTCCGTAAACTAAATACCTCTAAAACTACATTAAAATAGAAATAAAAAACTAATCAAATAAAACAAAATAAAATAGAAATAAAATCGCTGAATATAATAAAATATTTCAGATTTACATACCTCCATAAACTAAATACCTCTAAAACTAAAATAAAATAGAGATAAAAAACAAATAAAATAAAACAAAATAAAATAGAAATAAAATCGCTGAATATGAGAAAATATTTGGGATTTATGTACCTCTATAAATAAAATAAAATAAAAACATCTACTAAAATATGATAAAATATTTCAGATTTACATACCTCTATAAACTAAATACCTCTAAAACTAAATTAAAATAGAGATAAAAACTAATCAAATAAAACAAAATACAATAAAATGAAATAAAATAGCTAAAGCATCTACTAAAATACGATGAAATATTTGAGATTTTTATACCTCTATAAATGAAATAAAACAATAAAAAAAACATACTAAAATTTGATGAAATGTTGGGGATTTATATTCCTATAAACTAAACACTTATATAAAAATGTGTAAAATGCTATAAATTCATTTCCTCAAAACACACGGTGACTTTTGAACGACCATTAATAGAGAAATATGCTTTTTGCTCACAGAATAATACAGTTAACCAGCTAAACCTTGAACTCCTTGGTCAGGAATGTCATAGTGGAGCAACAGTTAAAAAGAAAATCAGAACATGAAAAATAATACATCAGGTTCAGTGGGGTCATCAGGTGCAATCAAACTCCACTGACAACAGAGCACCATAAAAGTAGAATAAAGAATCTTTTGCGTGAACTACTCCTGCAATGAGAAGTAAATTCATCTTTTTGCAGCACTGAACAAAATAACTTTAACTATTCATAAGCCCTCGCTCACACACACACACACACACACACACACACACACACACACACACACACACACACA